>NW_027149847.1:600000-751625 GCF_031143425.1 Pleurodeles waltl
AAGAACAAACATGTTAGCATACTAAACTGACTTGTCAGGTCATAAACATTTGTTTCCTAAAGATTTCCAAAGCAACAAACTAACGGCTTATAACCTGAACCGTTAGAGACAAAGGAGTGGCAATTGGTTTCGAAGAACTTAGAAAACATAGTCATGGTTTTAGACTTTAACAAACTTATTGAACATTGTGAACTTTGTGAAAGAAGTAGAGATATCCTATGTTCCAATGACACAGTAATTGGAATCAAAAGTTGCTATTGTTTGGTTAGTTTCTGTTGGTGACTTATAGGCGTAACATTAGCCTGTTATGTAATGAAGCAGACGACTGTAGATAAGAGTGTAACATATCATTTTCTTACATCGTTTGAGTTCAGACTGCTTACACAGAACACCAAGACACCTAAGGGCACGATACCAGCAGCACTCCATTTGAAGGGCCGCCATGACCAGGAGAAGAATCCTAGATGCCTTCTCTTTCTCACTTTCTTCCCTAAAACCCTGTTTCTCCTTGGGAACAGCTGCCAGAATTCATTGATATCAGAAGAGATGGTGTGGACAATCCTCGCTACATCAGGGGCCCTAAAAGTTGCAGGTGAGTGGGGTGCACAACAGTCAGGATCATAGTGGGTGCACAACAGCCAGGATCATAGCCTTTATGTGCTGAACTCTCTGCTCCGGGGGAAAGACACAAAACAGAACCATGTCTAAAATGTCCATGATTAACAGGAGTATCTGTGAAGGAGTGAAGTGTGACTTAGGCAGGATGATCGAGAACTCCAACGATGTTAGGAGGTTCGGCATCACCTAGAGGTGGTTAACACTGTCTAGGGCAAGCCCACCTTCAACAGTCAGTCGCCAAGGTAGTGGAAGACTGGGACCATGAACTTCCAAGGATGTGCTGAGACTAGCACCTTCAATATCATGAACACCTGAGGAGAACTAGTGAGGCCAAAATGGAGCACTGTAACTGAAAATGCTCCTACCCCACCAGTAACTGTAGATAGAACCTGAGGCCTGTCGAAAAGGGGTGAGGAAATAAGGTCTACCACTACCATCCAGGGTCGAGGTCAGGCATGACTTAGGCTAGGGTGAGCATTGTGACTTTGACCTTTTGCAGATAGGCATTGAGTGGGTGAATGTCAAAAATAGAACTAAAGCCTCCATCTTTATTTGATACCAGAAAATATAGAGAGTAACATCCAGTTTCTACCTCTGATGCTGGAACCCTGTCTTTTATCCATTTGGCCAAAAGGGCCTGCACTTTGTGCCTCAAACAGGACTGGTGGTCTTCCATCAGCCACCCTGGATGCTATCAGTGCGACCCACAGCCTCAGCCATGAAATGGCTGGAATGCCCGAGGGTTGGTGGTGTGGGCTAGCATTGGCAGTATTGGTAACACCTACTGTAGCCACAGAAGGATTAAAATTGCTGGTGAAAGTGTCTCATCAGGGCAAACAGGCCCCAAGGAAAATGCTGTTGCTATGCAATCTTTGAACCGTTTCATGGCTGAATCAGTTTTTCGCCAGAAAGGGCGTGTCCATCGAAGATTACTGGACATCACGTCCAAAGACCTCATCCATATGAGGCATCTGAGGGCTACGCAGAGGCGGATTGCCTGGCCTAGGCATTGGTGGTGTTTTGCCCACATTGAATCACAAAGTTTCCTGCATCATGGCCATCATGGATGCTCGTCGATCCTCAAGGACAACAGGCAAGACAATGTCCACTGTATTCCAAAGTGTGTGGCTTTAGTGGCCCAAGAGGCAGCTAGCAGACTGCATGGCAAGTTTGTTGGAAGAAAACATGCACTTGCTGAATTTTTTTTAAAGGCGTTAAGGGGTTAGGTTAGGTGCTAAAGAGGCACAGCATGGCCTCACGGAAGGCCTCAGTCAGCTGCAGCAGTGCGGATGAACCCGTAAATTCAGTTGCATCTGGAATATTTTTGGAATCGGACCCAAATAAGTTTGAGATCGAGGGTAAGACCGAGAGGTCCATTGGTGCCCCTGTGCCTTTTCTGAAGTTTGAGAGTGGCAGATAAGGAGTTACTGAAGGTAAGCAACTTGTTCACCTGGTAGAGCCTTGTGGCGGCAGCCTCCTTACCTTATAATAGATACCAAAGCCATACTCCTCCAGAAGTGTGTCTGCGCACTGGTTGAGTCCAAAAAGTCCCATAGGACTGCACCAGCATAATGCACATTACAACAGACCTCACCGTCAAGACGGTAGTATTTGTTGAATGTTTGCAAGGATACCCACATCACTGCCTAACAGATGTCCAGGATGGAGACTTTGCGACCTAATTCAGTGGTCGCAGCTTTGGCTCTAGTGGAATGAGCCTGCAAGCCCTCAGGGGCTGCTTTTTGACCACTGGATAGCAGAATCTAGAGCAGAATACCATTCATCTGGAGATGGTCAATTTCTGACTGCTTTCCCCTTCGTCGGTCCATTTCACCCAAAATAGAGTTGATAGTCCACCCTATGTTCTTTGATGCAATCAATATTTAACAGAAATGCACTTTCTGGGTCAAAGCAGTGGAGTCTCAGCACTTCCTTGGGAGGGTCCAAAGAAGGTCAGAAGTATGATGCTTTGGCCGACATGGAACAGTGTCACCACCATCGCCAGAAAAAAAGCACGAGTGAAGAGAACAAGTTTATCTGGGAAGAAACTGGCGTACTGAGGGTAAACAGAAAACACCTTCAGCTTGCTTATACACCAAGCCAATGAGATGGCCACCAAGAAGACTGCCTTTGTCATCAGAAGCCTTAGAGGGCAACTATGCATAGGTTCAAAGGGTGAACATATTAAGAAGGTTAAAACCAAATTAGCATCCTGTTGGAATGTAACAAAAGGTTTTGGGGGAAAAATATGTTGAAAACATGTGACAGGTTTAGGGAGGGTTGATTGGACCACAAAAAACTGAGATGGCCCAAAAGATACCCCTCAACTGTGCCCAGAGCAAGGCCTTGCCAGGCTAAAGACAAAATAAATGGCAACAGTTCGGACAAGTGTGGAGAATGAGGGTCAATCTATATTTCAGTGTAACAAGCCACAAGCCTGTCAGATGCATGTGGCCTTTGTGGAGGGACACCTGGCTTCAGAGACTTCCGGGGGAGATCAAAGACTTTCAACTGCAGCCACTCAATCTCAATGCACGAAGTTGGAGTCTCTGCAGGTTCGGGTGTAAACCTTGCCCTGATGCTGTGACAGGAGATCCTTTTGAAGGGGAAACCTGATCGGAGGACCCACGCTCATGCTCAGGATTTCAGGGTACCACACTCTCCAAATTTTGAGCCACAAGGATGACTTGGGACCTGTCCATCCTGGCCTTCTTCAGAAATCAGGGGTCAGGAATGGTATTAGAGAGAAGTCATAGGAGTCCTGAGCCCCACTCAAGACAAATTGAAATACCAGTGTGGAAAAGTGCGGCCATTACACATACTCTGCTGTGGCAAATAGGTACAACCAAAGTTCTTCTTTGTCACAGAAGAGACCTTGTACCACCTCCAGATGTACACCCCCATTTGTGACCTCTGAGGCATTGATTGCTGAGTCCATCACCCTGGTGTTCAAAGACCCCGACATGTGTTGTACAGCCAGGAAAATGTGACACTCGAAGCATTGACTGCTGAGTTCATCCGCCCTGGCATTCAGAGAACTCTACAGGTGTTGTACAACCAGAAAAATGTCGTGATGTTCCAGTCAAGTCCAGAGGTGTAGAGCCTCCTGGCACAGGGTCCATGACCCCACCCTGCTCTATTTGTTTCAGAACCACATGGTGGTGGTGTTGTCGTGAAAACCTGAATCTGTCTTCCCTTGATGGAAAGGAACAAGGCTTTGAATGCCAAGCAAATCAGTCTCTACTCCAACAGGTTGCTGTGGAGCTGAGACTCTTATCTCCACCTCTCCCAAATGGCTGCCCAACCCAGGGGTAAAGCATTTATCACCACTGTGAGATCTGGGTGCTGAATCGAAATGGGTCTGCCGCTGACCCAATCGTTATTTATTAGCCACCACTGCACGTCTTTTGCAGTTCCCTCTGATATCTTAATCAGGTTAGAGAGATTTCTTTGATGCTGTACCAACTGGGACTTCAGGTCCCACTATAGATCCTTACCACTAATATGCCAGTGGGCATGATTTACCAGCAGAATGCAGGAGGTCAGGAGACCCAGCAGCTTCAGTGTCTCCGAATCCAGGATAGAGGATGGAACATCAGAATCATAGCATGAATGGCAGCAGAATGGAAATGGTGCCACTTGACCAGACTCCAGTGAAGGTCGTGGATAAGTGACCGGAGCCGGTCTAGATTCAGGAACAGATCCAAATTGCCTGACTAGCGCTGAGGGTCACTTCCTAACAGCTTACAAAATATAGAATAAATTAATCATTTTAGAATGAGATGAAAGGGGAATTGATGAACAAAATCTCAAAAACTTACTCAAGAGGCATTGTACAAGGATGATGGGGATGAAAGTTGCAGCAAGGGTGCAAGTAGGGAAATGGAATGAAATCTGATGCAAGCTCCAAAACAACGGGGTAAAAAAGGAGCATTGTAATTGACTATTGACTATTTTATTCTTGTTGACAATCTGCTGATTAATAAATTCCTTCAGAAATTATTTTGTTCCTTTGCCAAACCTAGAATCTTTCCACAAGGCAGTCTACAAATAACACAAGTATTTATATTTATGGATAATTTATATAGATTCACTTGAAAATGCTGTTATAATTTGATTGAAAGCCATGGAGGTTCAGTGAAGACCCAATCGCATGCCCCCTTCCTTCAGAAAGTTTGCTATGGAATCAAATGTTTTTATTGTGGGGAATGATGCAAGAATGACAGCTTTATGTGAGAGGTAAATTATTTGATATTCTCCTGAATACCAAGTCATGATTAACCATATACTTCTTAATATGTTTTCCTTATCAGTGGTCTGGCAGAATCTCTGGGAATATTAAAGGTGTTGGAAGTGGTTGTATGTGTATAATAAATGAACGTCGGTATACAGTATGCAATAAAGGCATCCAAGCAAAGGGTCACTTCCTTAAGAAAAGAGGGCTGCATCAGCATACCTAGATAACCTCATAAAACTGCTCAAAGGAAGTACAACTAAATGCTTCCTATATGCATATATCTCCCACATACAGTCACAGACAGTATACATATCCCACATTCAATTAGAAATCATGTAAAAGTATAATTTAAGCTTCAACCATACTGATGTATTATTCCTACCTGTCCATTTCCTGTGAACGTTTAAATAGGTTTTTCTTCCAAAGATGACGGTAATGCATCAGAATGCAGTAAAAATCCTCAAGGGATTCAGTAATGGAGTATGAGATGTTATAATAATAACTGGGAATTCAAATCATGCCAACCTGCTCCTGGTGTGCTGCCAGGTGCAATGAACAGCCAGGCAGCACTAGAACCCTCATGGGCAGCCATGGCAACACAATCAGCAAATGACAAGTTTACTGCATCTTAATGGATTGTGGGTGTGTATATATTCTTCACTCTCCTGCCACAGGTTTCACGCCACAATTTCAGTTAATATTTAAGAAGTTACATTTGGTCATTCAGAAATTTATTAAATGAGCACATAGAGCTAACTGATTAAAAACATGTTTTCATCAAATGAAGGCAACTAATATCGTTTAAATATCACGTTTTAATATAATGCATGTTTCTTACCTAAAACATACACACACCAATTTGCTCACTTATCCTGATTTGTCATTAATACAGTACATTGTGATTCATATATTTGTGTCTTTATTTTTGTAAGCGTTTTCTCTGGGAACCAGGCAAATTTGGGTGTTAGAGTGCATTATACAGAGGCAAGATATACTCAGTCACAGGAGATGTCCTCGGTCTTGACTAATATTGCAGATTTTTAAGTCTCCTTGATAAATATTAACGTAATACCAATACATAATACCAGGAATTACAGATATATTTTAAAAAGTGGGCATAGCCCTACAGACAACAAATCACTTTACGGAAAACCAGAGATTACAATAGAACATCCTTAAAACTTGGATTACACAGAACTGGCGAGAAGAATTAGACTTTCAACTAGACCCTGAATAGGTACGTTTTCAAGTCTTCATAAAAAAGAACAGGCTGTTGATAACCAGGCATTCTCTGGTACGTCTTTCCAGAGCCTAGGAGCTTCACAGGAGAAGGCTTGGTTGAGTGTTTTAGACTTTTACAGAGTTAGGATTTCATGAAATGTGTGATATTTGTTCTAGTATTTCTGCTCTTGTAATGTGCAACTTGTCTAATGTGAGTTCTTACTGACTGATATATACAGGGGTAGCTCCTTCGCAATGGCGAAGGAGCCTCACCCCCCTGACTAAGCCATGAGATAAAAGATCAAATGATATTTAATTATCATTTTATCTTTCATTTGCTGGCTCAGCCAGAAATACAGGGTGGGTCGAGGAGGGGGGAGCAGTGGGAAGTGCACTAAGTGTGCATGTGTGTTTGGTTGGCCATCTCAGGTCGGCCAAACACACATGCGCACTTAGGTTTCTCCAGCCTGGTTGTATGCATGGGTGGCTGGAGAAACAGCACAGACTTATGTCTGAGCAGCTCAGACTAATCCTGACAATGCTTTCATGCTATGTTTAGCATGTAAGCAGCACCAGGATTGCTGGGGAGCCTGTGATGGTGTCCCAGTGATTGATGGAATACTACTAGAAGACCAGAGGAGCAACACTGCATGAGGCGGCGACGATGGGAAAAAGATAAGGTTTAAAAAAAAAAAAAGAAATTATCACTCTGTCCCTCCCATTGAGATTTGTGGCGGGAGATCTCAAGGAAACTGTGTGATCTGATTTCCTTGCTCTTTTTACCAGGAAAGCTGTAGCCGGAAGGATGGATTCAGGGAAGCTGGGGCAGATTTGAGGAAGTTATTTAGCTTTAAATTCAAATCATCAAACTGCAGAGACTCAAAGCCTGAACAACCAATTTGATGACTGCTAGAGGGATAGGAGGGCTCAGTTTTATCTGGAGAAAGAGTTGAAGATGGATGATGTAGTAAATCTACCGATGTGGGATATTATTAACACAGTATTGTCTATGGTGAGGCCTAGTGATATGGCAAAGGAAACCAATCAGACCTGCCAAGTACCACCCATCTAAGGTTAATATAACACATTTTAGTGCAGTTCCCTGCATCACTGAACTAGAATGCAATGTCATGCATCTTTAGCTTCCCTTAATTGCTCAAGGTGCTTAATCCTAGATCCGTGGCACTTGACAGGGCTCCTCTTTGATCTCAGTGCTGCTTGTGTGTAAAGCAAGAGCTAGAATGCCTGAACTTTTAAAGGGCCCCAGCAAGTGAGAAGCAGGCCCATAGAAGAGTTTTCTCTAGTTGCCATGCTAACTAGTTCTGGGTCCATAAAACTCTTACTAAGAAGAGTAGTTACAGAGGCAAATTCCGGCCAGTGTTCTCAGACATCATTAGGAGCTAACCCAGCACAGAGCAGCTGCGACCCCTGGCTTGCCTCTTGTGACCCCTGGAAATGCCTTTGCAACCCATGGCCTCAGCGGTGGCAAAATCAGTGCAAAGAACATTGGTGTGTCTTGCAGTATCAGCATTAGGCTTCAGCTTCCTTGTTTTTCTGCTCAATGTTTGTTACAATAATAATGAATAATAGTCTAGCATTCACTAATACTGTAATTAAAAGTGGCGCAGCAGGACCTAGATTGGGACTTTTTCTAATATTTCATATAAGTAAAATAAAAAGCGTTTATATGCATGTTGTGTGCACACATCGTAGTGCGAGAGAGTTTGTGTGACAGAGTGTGAATGCATGAGCAAGTCTGTATGTATGTGGGATAAGAGTGAAAGTGATTGAGTGAGAAAGTCAAAGTGATCAGAGTATGAGTGAGTGAGAGAGTATGAATCAGTGAGTCAGGCAAAGAGTGAGTGCAAGAGATTGAGGTGGAAATGAATGATTGCAAGTGAGTGTGGGTGAGTGAAAAGAGTGAGTGTGAGTGATGGGGATGAGTGGGAATATGTGAAAGGAAGTGCCAATGTGTTGTTATGCTTGTACGTCTGCTGTTGTTATGGGGCACCCATGCACAATGCTGATATTTTCAAACTGGGGGCAAACCTTGCATATGGGTATCCACAGCAACATTCTGGCACTGCCATGCAGGAGGTTAATCTTGGTATGGGCCACTCATGGAAAAATGCTGGCCTAGGCTTACTAGAGTACATTTGTGGCCTAGAAGGCACATGTGGTTAAATGCTGGAACAATGGAAGGTAGTCTTTAAAAAAAAAGAGGACAGCTGTGGCATATGTAAGAGGGGCATACATAAATGCTGTCCAAAATATACTAATGGTAACGATTGACATAAGAGTCACCCATAGTATGTAGACCGCAGTTGTGGCAAAAATCTGTCAGTAGCATATATAATGTAATGGCTGACCAAAAGATACAGCCATGTCAAAAAGTTGGCCCCTACCAATGGAGTTAATATGTGACATATGGGAGCACATGTAGGACATTTTACAAACCAGATGAGGTAAACTCATGGTGACTGCCATGTTTAATTACCTTTGTATGGGCTGGACTGTTCTCATGGGGAGCAGGGTCAAAATGATTTGCACATGGCTGGGTCCAAACTGAGGCAGCATGGTGAGTAAAGGAACAATGGCTTTTACCCAGGTCTGTTACTGGGAGTGTGTGTTTGAAAAGTTTCAGCTCTCCATCCATTATCCTTTTGTGTTGCTATAATTACCTTTGCATACCATGAAATGACTTGACTATTTAATGAGTGCCTTTTCAAAATCTATGCCTCTTTATAAAATTAAAAATGTGCTTCAAAATGCACTATCCACCCCATTTGTTTCAAACCTTTCTCAGGGAAAGAAACCCATACTACCCCTAAGCCTCCACCACCTAGAAAATGTCAGGCTCACTCACTTTGGTTACTTAGTACAATTCAGATAAATGTTCCACTGACTATCAGTCAGCACCTTAATATAGAAGAGATTTAATATAGGCGTTTGTAATCATGGAGTTATTATGGAAATTGAGCAATGTTAAGTATTGCGATTCAATCAGGATTATGGTCATGTGACATCACCTGCTGGGAATATTCAGCACAAAATGAGGCATGATGTCACTTCTGCTACCCCGTGGCATTTTTGAGAATCAGGGTCCACGTTTCAAGAGACCTTCTTCCCTAAAGACTCTCTAAGGAAGTAACCATAGAGTTTCAATGAACAGATAATATAACCACCTTCTCACCAGTAATCCATGCAACTTTGTTCTTTGTTGTTATAGATAAACAATGGGGTACCAAATTTACTATTATGAATTCCATAGTTTTCTGTGAATGGTGCCTAAGACCCCATCAGTTTTGTGGAGTCTATATTTGTGATCATTGGAGTTGACATGAGAAACTAAGGGCCTGATTTAGATATTGGCGGATGGTTTACTCCGTTACAATGGTGATGGATATGCTGTCCACCAAAATATAAATCCCATCATTTACAATGGGATTTAGATTTCAGCTAATGGGATTTCTTTCACCATTGTGACTGAGTACCCCATCAGCCAATACCTACATCAGGCCCTAAGTTGTTGGAAGACGGTGAGGAGGTAGTGGAAACTTGGTTTCAGTGCCAAAAAACAATATCCAGGTCATCAAAGGTAATGAGGTCAGTTATGTGACATCTGTGCTTGAGTAGACCCTCCATGTATGGGCTTGCATTTACATGAAAGTCCCTGAATGGCTGTGTTGACAGAGATTAAAATGGTCATAATTTGGATTTCTTTTTCAAAGCGTTGGGCTTCCTATGATTTGATTATTTGCAATGTACACCTTGTTGTGACTTTCAAGGTGAGATTCTGGTATGTTGTGTGTTTGACATATGTTGCGCGTAGTAATATTGGACAATCAAACTAAGACTTACATTGGAATAGTGGAGCCCATGGTTTCAGGTGCCATATTACACAGCCTTTCTATGCCTTCACTATAGAGGACTATGTAAGGGCAATTCACACGTAACACCATAACAAAATATAACAAAGGTTGCAAGAAATATAAACATTTAAGGATGATCTGCCTTACAAGTCCCCTTATCATTAATAAACAACACCAACTTTGGCATCAAGACCTAGAGATTTTAAGGTCTCAAAGAATATTGATGATTGATCCTCTAGTATGAAAAGTGCTGATGTTTACCTTTCTCACTTCTCTATTTGTGGGCATAGTTTAAAAATCACAACTCCACTGCTTCTTCCCTAATTGCATTGGTACGGTGTTCCAGGCACTCAAGGGCATGTTTAGAGACTGCAAGATGGATACAGCAAACAGGGTCTGGTATGAACAGAGGTCAAGTATGTGTCCATGCAGAGCAATTCGGGACAGTGGAGGAGGCACGGAAACACTGGTAATGAAGTAGCACCACTTGAGAATGTTGAGCCACAGGTAGTGGAACATTTTCCTCGGGGCCCTGAGCTTTGGTATCTGACTCAAAACAAAATATATCTTTTGGCCATGATCTTCCCTTTTTGGTTTCACAGCTGATATTTGGAGCAATGCAGTGTCTGCAGTCCTCTGAATAGAAACGTTACATGCACTCTGGGTAAAAAGAATGGTATTTTATTTCCAAGAAGCCATAAATGTCACATTTCTGAGACTGGTGTTTATGTGAAGAACCCCTTTGCTGGTGCTCAGAGCCATGATATGGGAAGGAGTGGTGAATGTTTTTTACCTCAAACTTCTAGAAAAATAGCAGGTGATTTTAGATCACACATATTTTCTTACAGCCCCTAAAACAGGACACACTGTTATTGTACAACATGAGATGAACCTTAAATTTGCAAACTTGGAATGTGCTGCAAAAACCAACTTTACTGTGCCAAGGTAATCTATGGAATATTGTGTCCCCTGTGTAGTTATAGTTAGGTCATAAGTTCCATAGAAAGAACATTTGCCACTGTTTGACGAATCTTCATGAAACTTCCCTAAAATAGGTTTATCTACCTCAGCTTTGTTCTGGAATGCTTCTGGCTGATATGGGTGGTTGAGGGAGGGCAGTCGGGTGGATCAGTTGGGGAAGTGTGTGAGAACAGGGCTGACTGCAGAGGCCCCCTAACTTTTTGCCCCCATTTTCCACTTTTTGCTGGTGTTTTCCTGATTCTGATGGTGCCCTGGGTACTGCTAACCAGTCCCAGGGCCTGTGCTCTGTGTAAAATCAGTATGCAAATTAGGCTAATTATAATTGGCTAAGTCAACCTACCTATAAGTCCCTAGTATATGGTAGGGCATGTAGGTTTAGGGACCCCAGCATAGGTAGTACACCCATAGGTGCACTGCTGAGGTGCACAGTGTCATTTAAAAGGCAGGCCTGCCTTGCTGGCTGCTTTTAAATTAAAGTTATATGCAAATTCGACTTTGGAAATAAAAGTAGTTCCAAAGTCTTATACTACCTTATTTTTCCATATAAGTCACCCCTAAGGTGTGCCCTATGTGCCCCTAGGGCTGGGTGCCATGTAACTATAAGCAGGGACCTTATAAAAAATAGTTTTATAAGCCCTGGTAAGGTAAAAACAGCCAAATTCGTTTGTCCCTCATTGTAGTGAATGGCTTCCATAGGCTAGAATGGGGAGACTTTATTTTAATTTTAAAAGTCCCCTTACGTAACAGATACCAGAAGTTTGGTATCAAATTAATTGTTATAATAAATCCCACAACTTCCAGTTGTTGGATTTAATATAACTTGTTCAGGTAAAGAGTTTTAAACTTTACGTGAAAAGTTGCCAACTTCAGCTCTGCAGTGGTTTTGCTGCTGTGCTCTGATTGGCCAGCCTCTGGCAGCCTGGTCAGGCTGCCTTGATGAGGTGTGAAGTGTCCTGGCTTCACACAAACAGATGTGCCTGTGGGAGGAGATCTCCCCTCAGCAGATGGTGAGGCAGAAAGGGGGAGGGCTGCCAAACTGGTCTTCAAAGGCAGAGAAGGACATTTGGAGCAACCCAGCAACAGTCCCACATCCTGCAAACCCAGAAAATTAGGTGCCCCCCTTGATTAGATTAGGAGACGGCAGGAGAGGGGTGTGTTTAGGATTTTTAGCCACACCAGTGGGTGGGCTCAGCCAGATGTAACCTCCAAAAATCACTTTCAGCCATGATGGATTTCTGAGGAATGTCGCTCCCTGGGATTGATTTTTGCCACACTTTCCAGGAAGTGGTCATCACAGGGGGATGGATCCTGCACCTGATTGGAGAACCAGGACCCCCTGTTTTTCACCCAGGAGCAGGGATAAAAGTGGCAGACCTGCACCCACACCTCAGATACCTATCAGATTCCAATAAGGAAGAACTACAGGAGAAGAAGGACTGCCCTGCTGGACCCCTGACCTGCACCTGGACAATGCACTCTGGAGGACTGCACCAGCTACACACTTGGGCTTCACCACTAAAAGGACTTTACCTGTCTTCTACTGCTTCCAGAAGGGACTCCCTGGTTGCTACAGGTACAAAGGAACTGCCCAGAGTCCCCTGCATCAAGTCCTGCAAGCAGAGCCCAGCTGACCAGCGTCCAGTGGCCCTTTGAGGATTCTGATCAGGTGTATTCTGGGAATTTTAGTCCCATCTCCCAAGGAGCAACTCAGAGCTTCTGGAACCTTGGATCAAGTTGTGGACACTTCAAGGACACAAAGAGGACCTCTGGAAGAAGATCCAGAAGTCTGGAGACGTTTGGAGCAACTCCATAAGTTGAAGAGGTGCATTATGGGAGTTGTCTTCCCAGACCCCAAGAGGCACACCAGAGCCTCTGAACCCTTGGCTGGTACTATGGACCACTTTCCTGAATCAAACACTTCTGAAAGTAAGTGTAACAGTGTTACCTCGTGGGTGGCCTGAACTCTGGACTTACCATGTAATACTAAAACAATACGTAAAGGGGGACCTCAGATTCACACTAGTTAACCTTAGCTCAGTTCTGGTAGAGTGGCAAAGAGCTGTCAGGCTACTTAGAGGAATATGTGTTAAGCATTTCACAGCACCAACATTGACCATAGGTAATTGACACGACTTCAGAGATACCCAAAATCAATTCATAAAAATAAAGTATATTTTTATATAATTTCAAACACCACACGTAGTTGACAGACAAAGGACAAATGGAGTTATCAGTCTTACAGCGTTAAATAAATCAGTACTTTGCAGAGCCGTCAAATTCTAGCATTCCAGTCAATGGGAGATACACAATATGAAATTGGTCACTTGTGGGGTGAGTTCCATGGAACCCACCTGGGAGGAAAGTCTTGCTGGTCCACAGGCCAAGCCTCAACTGTTAGTACAATTTTACCTGGCTCGTGGGGTCGGGATGCAGAGGTGTGCTGGCTGTCCTTGGTGCTGAGCCTTACTTGCGTTCTTGAAGTGGGCGCCTGACCAAGAGGTGACTCACAGGTTGAGTTCAGTGAAGCCGTTTGGTTCTTTAGGTTAGAGTTGGCCTCGGACCAAAAATCACATGGCTGAACACCTCGGCGACACTCAGGTATCTTGGGTGCAGACCGTACTCCTGATTATCTGTGGTGCTGACTTTACCATGTGTGCCAATGCCGGCTGTGAGGGGATGCAAGTACTGAACAACCGAGCCAATTAGGTGGTTAGTTGAACAATGAAGATGGATCCTGGGGTATAGAGCATCGAGGAAACCAGGTGGTAGTCGGACTGACCACCAACAAGCGTTGGTGCTGGAAAGCACAGCGGTTTGAAGACTCGTCTCCTAGAGGACCAGACGAACCATGCAGGAAGTTGAGGCTCACTGAAGGTTGAAGTTGCAGGTCTCTGAGGGTGCCTAACCACTTACTTTTGGCCAGCCATGCTTTGGGGCCCAGGGGACAGTTCCTGGAAGTGCAGTCTGGTCCTGCTGTCATCAGGGGACTAGTACCTCTAGTCCTAGGGAGTCCTGGTGAAGGGGATTGGTTGCAAAGGGGTTCACCTTCCTTTTGGAACTGGTCTAGTCCATAGCGAGTCGAAGTCTAGCGGTGTGCAGATTGGTTACCACAAGTACAGTTGTTGTGCATCTCTTTGTGTAGTCCTGCCTTGTTATGGATTTGATCTCTTCTTGTTTCGGAAGAGATCTGAGGCTCTGGTGTAAGGGGGCCCCTTAAATCACATGTTTAGGAGGTATTACGAGGTATGAGGACTAGAGGCTGCCCCTGAGGTGACCACATCCAGCAGGTGTATGTTACTAAACTACCCACAACCCACTAGTTTTAAGTCTTTTCAAGATGGCATGGGCCATCTTCCACGGGACACTCCAGTTTGCCAACCCTAGAGTCAGTGGTGCAGCCTTTGAGGTTCATCGCAGTGATGGTCCATTCACTAGTCTTCCTGGCAGAGCAGAGGCGTTACCTCTGTCCCCAACAGGACTTTGTTCTGACCTCTGGGAGCGGTACCCACTCCCCAGCATAAGGCCAGATCTCTGTCTTGGAGGCAACCGCTCAGGAAAGCCCGCCAAGGAGCAGTTGTCATAGCAGGGATGCCTGGTTGATCCATCTCAGGCTTGAGTAGCTCATCCAGTTCTATTTCTGTTGCATACATGTCATTATCATAAATGTTTATTTCTGAATATCAAAATCCATAAAACACCATAGATTAAAAATGGAAATATTCAATTAACCAGTGTGCAAAATCAGCCAATCATGGCTCACACTAGATCGTAGCCTAGATTATTGAATATAAAGAGAGGACACAAATCAGAAGGCAAAATACAAATTAAACCAGGTGGGCCTTTAAAAATACAGTTAAAAGTGCTAGGGCCACAAAAGCCACATCAAAGACTTCAATGCTGCATTTCACGTTTGCGGAGAAGCCAGGCAACATGTAGAAACATGGTCATTCCAACCACAATCATCTCTCTTGTATCAAAGCGTAAAATGTGAAGTGCGAGCGCTTATTGCCTGAAAAACAAGACATTGCTCATTAGTTTTAGCCAATGCTTACGTGGTTTAGCCAGGACAAAAAAAGGCAAAATGGTGAAGTTTCTCCACAGCATAGTAGAGTGGACACCTATTCGAACTGCAATACTTCTCACCCCAAACTATACAAAAACTGTTTACCAGCAGGACCCCAAACCTCCATTTTAAGTAGAGTTGTAATGGGGTAATGCCAGGCAGAGAGTCAAAGGCCAGTTCAGAAACAGGACTGATCTCTGTTGAGAGAATTGAGAGAGTGATGCCTCTTGGAGAGTGCTATCTCTGTACTAACCACCTTGATTGCCCTCTCAAGCATTCAGTCAATGGAAGTGAGCTTGGGTGTAGGAGTATTTGAGGAGCCTCCAGCCAGAGGTACGTTTTCCCTATCTGTCAACCAGGAAGCAAACAAACAGTGCCACTAAGCAAAGAGGGGCATGGAGAGTTGGACCAGCCCAGCCTCTTCCGGGCTATTTTCTTCCGGGCACACGCCTGGCACGTCTCGAGTGCGGCCTCGGAAAAGGCATTCAGAACCGCTGTCCATTCAGGCACCCTGCCTCCAAAACGAACTGAAGCAATGGGGATGGAGTCCCACCCCAAGTGAGTGGCAAGCCCAGGCAGCACAGTGGGAGTATCCTGCGACACGGTGAGGAGAAGACGCTTCGTAGCGCTCTCCATTCAGGTACCCTGCCTCCAAGGAGGACTCCCATCCCAGGTGAATGGGAGGTATAGGCAGCACAAGCAGGAGTAAAGAGCATCCCGCACATTGGTCAGGAGAAGCGCTGTCCATTCAAGTGCCTCGTCTTTAAGAAGGAGTGAAGCCTGAGGGATGAAGTCCAACCCAGGTGAGTGGCGAGGGCAGGCCTCTTCCTTTAATAAGCTAAAATTACACATTCCAGAATGTAAAAAAATCTACTAAGTCAGACTTACACACTCACGCTTAAATGGCAGGCCTGAAATCATGAGCAGCTTACTAGGATACCAGAGCATACAGAAGATGATCTTTGAATGTCCTCCTCCATAAAGTCCCTTGTTCCATTCACCACCCAGCCAACACTGGACTTCAAAATTGCTCGCCCTTGAACATGGAGCCCAATGGAATTTATATCTACCTGACAGAACTATGAGCAATATGATGTTTGATAGTATAGTATTTTAAGCTAATCTGTGAAACTTCTGCTTCAAGCATTAAACAGAACGGGCCTTATAAAAACACCAATCACAATTAATGCTCATAAAATAACACAATTATTGAAATGTCTTTGTCAAACAGATGTTTCACCACTTAAGTGGATGGATGGGTAACAGAAAAATGACCTAGGTCATGAGCCTTAAAATGTAACTTCTGGACCATCAAAAGGATTACATTTCAGAGACCATAACTTTACTGATGTCTGAAAGGCACTGCACCTATCACATTTGTGACATCTTAAATAAAAAATACATAATTACTGATGTCTCAATCGAAACTGGAAATTGAATGGCACATAGAGTTTTATGTAAACATAACAATGAGCATGAGCCCTATCATAACATAAATATTTCAACTTCCTACATATTCAGTCCAATGCACCCTAAAGGACAATTATGTGATAAAAAAATCAGAGCAAAACCAAAAAACAACTCCTCTCAACCAATTTCAGCAGGTCAAACTAGATGGAAATTTACCAGCTGATATTTCTCATTGTAATGCTGATGTCAC
Source organism: Pleurodeles waltl (assembly GCF_031143425.1). NCBI lineage: Eukaryota > Metazoa > Chordata > Amphibia > Caudata > Salamandridae > Pleurodeles > Pleurodeles waltl. The sequence continues at coordinate 616,653 of NW_027149847.1, forward strand.
AGTTAGTTACATTTATTGCATCCGATAAATAATGATACCCAGGGAAACAATCATTTTGGGTGCAACAAAAATCAAGCAATTTCCGAGGCTCTCATAATTGAGGGTACTAGGTTCCTAATTGAACATTATTTAAGATCTGTTTAGGCCAGTATTAACTGAATCATAAATACAATCATATAAAAATAAAATATCCTCCTGTGGTTTCTGTTTTTCCATGTAAGAGGATATTGCATCAGAAGAATAACCCCACCCTCGGTGTCCAACTTACGTTGTTTCTATCATTGGTTGAAATCCCAGTTTAAATGTCATGTGCATCCATATAGGTTGATGCATGAATAAAATTAAGGCACGACTCTCTCCACACACAATTGGACATCTACATACAGGCTGGTTTAGCTTAGGATCAGCTCTGTTCTCCATGCATACAGTTCCAATCAGGCTTCAATAGTTCTCCTTAAATCACCTTTTCATCAGATACACAGAGTAACTCATGTTTTTCAATAATCCTTGTAGTCAGGATTTGGAAGTAGACTTTTATAGATCTTAACCAAATGAGGCTGCCTGCGTCTGGTAGTCCTACTACTTCCTTCCACTCCCTCTGTAAATGGAGAGCTTATGACTGGACCAGGTCTTTACCAGTAGCAGCTTCAGTGTTAGTTCATGACTGATATCTTGGAACCCAGGAACCAACAAGAAGGGCAACAAAAGGTTACAAAGGTTACAGTAGTCTTTATTTCAAACTCTGCCCCTTCCTGGTAGTCAACATATAGATTTTACGAAGCCCACACAACTGCTCAATGGGATGTTGTTGAGACTACTGAGTCCTTACATCAGACCGAAGTGAATCCAACTGCTTTGCCATCCCAGCTTCTTCTGCACATTAAAGCTTTTCTACCTATGTATCATTTCAGATTTTTCAACCTGTTCTTTACAGATGCGCTCATTATTGAACCTGATACCCAGACTGTCAAAAGCAGTTACTCCTTCCAATACGGTGGAATTAAACCATACTTGACATCTTACTGCCTTCCTTTTGTCTAATATTATGACTCATGTATAATGAGATCAGTAGCCCATTTGTGTGCAAGATAAAGGATTTAATTGCCTGAAAAAAATAAAAGAGGAATCAGGTGACATGCCAAGTGAGGACCATCATGCTGGATCAAAGTCAGCAAATGGACCTACTCATAAATACAGAAAATGCAAAACATATTTACTAACACTCATCCCTCATGCCATCCCAGTGCTATAGTGAAATGTTTTTTTGTCCTTCGAATGTGGACATCCACAATTGCTTGTGAGTAAGAGCTTAATGGTCACGAGATTATAGAAGAAGTGAAAGACTTGCTCAGCCTTCTCTGCACCACTTACAATCAAAGACTGCAAATGTGTACATGTTGTTTTATTCTGTCCCTTGATCGGTCGGAGCTACTTTGTCAAATATTTTGGCCAACTAATCTATTAAGGAAATAAAACAAAAGTGATACAGTTTTGGTATCTTACACTGCTAAGATGAGACAACAATGCACTTAGAGCTGCAAGTAGGGTAGAAAGCAGAGTGTAGATATTCACTGTTCACATCATGCAGTTTGCTCCTTCTTTGGTAACTAGAAATGCCAATTCTAAGAGTGCCACAAATTTAGTACCAAAATATTTCACAGAAGAAGACAAATACTGCGATTTTGAACTTCTCCTTGGCTCACTAGACCCACTGTTGTGAGTTCTCTACATAGCTCCCACAATGCATCACACTATAGACACTCCAACCACCAAGATAAAGAGTATTAATATACATTTTTGTATTGCTGTTTCAACTAGTAAATAAAGTTCACCTGGGAAATCAATCACTTTTCAACCACACAGGTTTATAGTACTTTCTATTCACTGCAGTGGACCAACTATTTGAGCACATTTTGAATGCTCTGGATATAACTGTCTTCAGCTTTTAGAAAATATGTTCCTTGAATATTACGAAGAAAATGTGTTTCTGGTGTGATAGGGATTGTGGTATGGATAGCAACCGAAGTAAAAGACAAAAATGAAGAGATATCAGCATTGGGGTCATCTTGGGACAGAATGACACACACTAATGTAAGTGTGTGTCACTGGCCCAGCATTTACCCAAACCCTTCCAAATAGATAAAATCCTATCTTCTTTCTCAAGCTCAAAGTAGTGATATAACCAAATCTAAGAGTTGAATTCTGTAATTTGCTTATATGGGTCTAAAAATGAGTGGAATGGTTTTAATTTAAAAAGAAATGTTTTAAAGTTTATATTCGTAAAAATGTTTCAATCCCAATATGTACTGCGAAACATGTTATCTGCAGTTTTAAGATCATACAGCACTTTTGGAAGTCAAATGTATCATGGAAAGAACTCTTGCATTTTGAGTGGAAATTAATTGGAAAACCAAAGCAAAGTATATGATGAAGAAAACTTGTCTGTATATATGCAAGAAATTCTGAGCTAATAATTATTGCTCCTGTTTGATAATAACTTTTGTATGAATACAAATATTAAAAACATTTCTTAAAAACAAAATGTAAAACACCAAGGTGATAGATGGAATGCTTGAATTAATCTCAAACACTGGCAATCACTTGGCCTGCATCTTAAGCCATTGTTTTTTGCTCACCATGCCACCTCAGTTTGGACCCAGCCATATGCAAATCAGTATTGACCCCGTTCTTCATGGCAACAGTTCTTCTCCAACTGCAAGGGCAGGTCCTCCATGAACTGGAGAAGCAACCTAAAACAAGTTTTGCCCTCTTCACCTAGGTATATTGTGGCTCCAGTGGCACGGTGAGACGGAGACCCTCATCTTGGCATACCCAGCACACTTTGGGCAGCAAATGAAAAAACTTCAAAGTGATGGATGGAATGTTTGAATAGCTAAAAATAAATTTTGTCATGCCCTCCCATCCCCCTTGAAATAACACAACTAAATTATTGGACCCTGGTATTTAACTATTCAAAGAAAGGAACAGTTTTTGTGTCTTCCCTTTATGAATCAATCAATTCAGAAATTGTAGCCACAGCAGATGCCACTTGGATCTTCATGGCCTAAATTCCTGCTTATGTCCTACTAATTACAATTTAGTTGAATTTATATCTTCAATGAGGAAAATCTGTGCTTGGTGATCACACTTGTACAACATTGCCCTATTGAACAATCCATTTTGAGACTCTACTTTCATAACTTGAACCACCCATCTCAACAAATGTTGTGTGCCTGTAACTAAACACTACAAGCTCCCGTTATGGTTTGGTGGGCAGGAGTATTGAGGTGATCTTTATTTTCAAAAGTTTATCACATTGTGCACTAAAGAACACCGACCTGCAATTACAAAAATAGAACACAACCAAGAAAAAAAGGAAAAAATAAACTGGATCGTTTGCTAACAGCTAAGTAAATCTAGTTAATCATATAAGAGCAAGGCGATGTGACTGAGAAAATCTGGAAAAAACTATTCAAGAGATATTTGACAAGGATGGATGGAGTTGAGATTCACTCTAAGGGTTCACGCTGGAGAATGGAATGAAATGTGATAAAAGCACCAAATAAATGGAGGATAAACAGGAGCATAGTAATTTGCTATTATAAGTTTATTCTCTTCACCATCTGTTGATAAACAATTTCCTTGAAACCTAGAATAATTTGACCAGGCAGTCTACAGCTAACACAAAGATTCATATTTATGGACAATTATACAGCAGTAATGATACAGATTCACTTGAAGATGCTGTTATAGTTTGATTGAAAGCCAGAGAGGGTCAGTGCAGACCCAATCACATGCTCCCTTCCTTCAGCGGGTTTGCTATGGAATCAAATGTTTTTATTGTGGGAAATCATGCAAGGAACAACAGCGCTATGTGAGGGGTTAATTCATTGATATACTACAGAAAATCCAAGTCATATTAGGCATATACTTCTTAACATGTTTTCCTTAGCAGTGGTCTGGCAGACTCTCCGTATATTTAAAAGTGTTGGAAGTGGTTGTTTGTGCAAAAGAAATGAACGTTAACATACAGTATTTAATAAAGGCATCCAAGCGAGGGTCACTTCCTTAAGAAAAGAGGACTGCATCACAATACCTAGTTAACCTTAGAAAAATTCTTAAAAGATGTACAACTAAATGCCTTCAATATGAATATATCTCCCACATACAGTCACAGTATACATATCCCACATTCAATTAGAAAACATGTAAAAGTATAATTTAAGCTTCAACCATACTAATGTATTATTCCTACCTGTCCATTTCCTGTGAACACTCAAACAGGGTCTTCTTCCGAAGATGACTGTAATGTATCAGAATGAAGTAAAACTCCTCAAGGGATTCAGTAATGGAGTATGAGATGTTGTATAAATAACTGGGAATTCAAATGATTCTCACCTGCTCCTGGTGTGCTGCCAGGCGCAATGAACAGCCAGACAGCTCTAGAACCCTCATGGGCAGCCATGGCAACACAATCAGCAAATGACAAGGTTACTGCATCTTAGTAGAACATTGGAATGTTGGGAGCTCCATTGAAAACAATTAAGTTTTCCAGGCTTCTAATGGCAGGTAGGAGCCCAGAGCACCAACACTCCAAAGTTTTTGTTCACAGCTGTTGCTGTGAACAACAGCCTCATAGAGCCCGAGGAGAATGAAATCCCCTTGGGCCCTGAGTGAGGCCTTTGTTTAATTTATTAGAAAGTTCTGCCCTCTAGTGGCAGAATGTACTAATAGACTTATAGCCCTTCCTAGCTTGGTTATACCGGCATTAAAGTCCTGCACCCTTTTTAAAGAACCTCGCCTTCGGCTAGGGCTTTTAACGCTGGAGCGGGCCTTTAATGGCTGGTATAGCCTGCTACAAGTGGGCTATGAGGCTATAACTGAATGTGGGTATGTGCATATAATCTTCAGTCGCCTGCCACAGGTTTCTTCAGGTCACCACAATGTCAGTTAATAGTTAAGGAGTTACATTTGGTCATTCAAAATGTGTTATATCAGCACATACAGCTATATGATTAAAAACATGTTACCATGTTTGCATCAATTGAAACCAATTAATATCGTTTAACTATCACATTTGCATATAATGCAGTTCTTACCTAAAACATACAAACACCAGTTTGCTCAATAATATCGGGATGCCATTAATAAGGTGCAGCATGATTAGTATCTTTGTCTCTTTATTTTTGGGAGTTTTTTCTGTTAGAACCATATTAATTTAAGTGTTAGAGCGCATTAGACAGAGGCATGATTTACTTTCAGTCCCAGGAGGTGCCCTTGGTCTTCACTAATATTGGGGATTTTCTCTACTGAAAGAGTTGAAGACGGATGATTTAGTATATCTACAGATGTGGGATATTATTAACACATATTTTGTCTATGGTGAGGCTTAGTGATATGGCAACTGAAACCAATCAGACCTGCAATTTCCCGCATCATGGCACTAGAATGTAATGCCATGCATATTTAGTTTTCCTCGATTGCTCTAGGTGCTCAACACTTGCTGCGTGGCACTTGTCAGGGCTCTACTTTGATCTCAGCGCCAGATCTTTTAAAGTGCTCCAGCAAGTGCGAGGCAGGCCTAGAGAAGAGTTTTCTGTGGTTCCCACTGTAACTAGTTCTGGGTTCATGAAACTCCTACTAAGAAGAGTAGTGAAAGAGGCAAATTCCAGTAAGTTTTACCCGACAGCACCAGGAACTAACCCAGCACAGAGCAGCTGCGACCCCTGGCGTGCCGCTTGCGACCCCTAGAAATGCCTTTGCAACCCATGGCCTCAGCGGTGGCAAAATCTGTGCCAAGAACAGAACTGTGTATTGCATTATCAGCATTAGGCTTCAACTTCCTTGTTTTCTGCTCATAATTTTTATCAAATTAGTAACGAATAGTAGCCTATCATTCACTCATAGTGTAATTAAACGTGGAGCAAAAGGATCTAGATTTGGACCTCCTCCAACATTTCCGCTAAGTAAAATAAAAAGCGTTTAAATTTATGTTGTGTGCAAGCATCCTGGTTAGAGAGAGTTTGATGAGAGACTTTGTGTATGGATGAGCATGTTTGTATGTGGTACAAGAGTGAAAGTCTGTGAGTGAGAAAGTCAAAGTGATCAGAGTATGAGTTAGTGAGTGAGTGTGAAACAGTGAGTCAGTGAAAGAGGGAATGCAAGAGACTGAGTAAAAATGAATGCGTGCAAGTGAGTGTGGATGAGTGAAAAAGAGTGAGTGTGAGTGATGGGAATGAGTGTGATTACCACCTACCAGCCTCCATGCCCTAGGAAATGTCTTAGTGTAATTCCGGTAAATGTTCCCCTGACTTGTCATGTCAGCACCCTGATATAGATAATACTTATATATGCATTTGTCTGTGTTATCTTCTTATGTTAATCATGCAGTTATTGTGGAAATTCAGCAATGTTAATTATTGTGATTTAATCAAGGTTAAGGTCATGTGACATCACTTCCTGAGAATAGTCAGGGTCAGAAGTCATATTATCCAGTGATGCCCTTAACACAAAATGGCAAAACAAACAGTTGATGAGCAGAATGCTGAAAAATGCAAACATTCACCCCCAGTCACAAATATCTGGGTTTAATCAATTTTTTTTTTTTTTTCCCACCACGTCACCCAGGTTTGGACCTAGCCATATGCAAATCAGTCTTGACCCTGCTCCCCATGGGAACAGCCAGCCTGAAAGGCCAGACCAGGTCTTCCCTGGACCAGAAACAAGCATGCCAGAACCATTTTCGGGGTAACACCGCTCATCAGCAAGGCTAGCTTGAATCCCTTGGTACGGTGAGCACGGGACCCATTTCTGGTCATACCTTTCCCACTGAGGTTGACAAAGGCAAAAAGAACAGATTATGGACGGAATGCTGAACAATGCAAACATTCACCCGCAGTCACAAAGATCTGTGATTAATCCATCCGTCTTTTGCTCAACATGCCACCCAAGTTTGGACCTAGCCATATGCAAATCCGTCTTGACCCTGTTCCCCATGGGAACAGTCCAGCCCGAACTGCCAGGCCAGGTCTTCCCTGTACCATAAAAAAGCATCCTTGGACCAGTTTCAGTGTGTTACCCCTCATCAGCCAGGCTAGCTTGAAGCAACTGGCGCAGTGAGCATGGGACCCACGTCTGGGCATGCCTTTCCCACTTAGGGCGACAAAGGCAAAAAGAACAAATGATGGACGGAATGCTGAACAATGCAGATACTCACCCCCATTCACAAAGATCTGGCTTTAATCCATCTTTCTTTGTCCACAACAGCACCCGAGTTTGGACCTAGCCATATGTAGATAAGTCTTGACCCTATTCCCCAAAATGGGGCATGATGCCACTTCCACTTCTCCCTGGCATTTTTGCGAATCAAGGTCCATGCTTCAAGAGCCTTTTTCCCTAAAGACGCTCTAAGGAAGTAACCATCAAATTCCAATGGGGGTCTAATATTACCACTTGCACACCAATAACCCATACGTGTTTGTTTTTCGTTGTTATAAATAAACAATAGGATCTAGAATTTACTACTGTGCATTCCATATATATTTGTAAATGGTGACTAAGACTCAATCAGTTTTGTGAAGTCTATATTTGTGAATGAGTGAGTGCACATGAGGAGTTAAGTTGCTGAAAGATGGTGAGGAGGAGGGGAAACTTGTTTTCAGTGCTAAATAAAATCTGGGTCATCAAAGGTGATGAGTACAGCTATTTGACGTTTGTGCTTGGGTAGACCCTCCACTTATGGGCTTACATTCAGATGAAAGCCCCTTGTGGTTGTCTTCTTTGAGATTGGGATGGTTGTATTTTGGGTTTCTTTTTCAAGGCTTAGGGCTTTCTATAGTTTGATCATATGTAGCATGTGCCTTTTTATGGCTTTCAAGATGAGATTCTGGTATGCTGGGTGTTTGACACATACTGGGTGTAGTAATACAGGACAATCAAAGTCAGACTTCCATTAGTGAAGCCCATGGCTTCAGGTAGCAAATTTGACAGCCTTTCTATGCCTTAACTATAGAGGACTATGTAAGTGCAATTCACACGTATCACCATATCAAAATATAACAAAGATTGTAAGAATTATAAACATTTAAGGATGATCTGCCATACAAGTCCCCTTATCATTAACTGTAATGTCATGCATACCCCTTTTAAAGTTTCTATTATGAACTGTTTAACATGTGGGGGTGAGAGGTAGAGCGTAGAAGGGAGCAGACAGACAGGGAGCGTGTGAAGAATGAAAAAGGTTTGGCCAAGATTTTCTCTTCTGAAGATGAAACTAGTAAAGTTAATTCGAGAAACCTCTTCTGATCGTTGTGTGGCAGGAGTACACAGTTGCCACATAAACCTTATGAAATTATCTCAGTAAGATTGGCCTCATGTGTGTAGTGATGTAATATTGTGCCTGAATTATGTAGTGGGAGTCGTTTACTTTTACAAGCGAATGTTTTAAGATCTTTCGTGGATTAGATCAGGACCTGTGTGAGATGAGCCTCTGGCACAGGTGTCTTTCAGATATTACCCTCCTACAAGACAGGAACTACCCTATTGACCAACCACTAACCCTGCATAATCTTATAACCACGACCAATGGTTCAAAGTGAAGACTTTTTAAAATATCTAAGACTATATGATACCTCTAAATTAATTAATGTCAAGAATGCATACAAATGGCAGGCATCTTATCTTTTCAAAACAGACTTTTAATTTAATAACAGTGAGGTGAGCAGATGAATAATTATTACTTTGATAAGCAGAGGGGATCAGTAATCAAGTAATCACACACCAATAGAATGCAACAGTGGTTAACAGGTGTATAGCCAAAAGAAAACTTAAGACGTTTGAATTTTTTTAAAAATTAGAGTAAAATCAATAATGGCTTATACAACTAGTCTGAACCAGACAAATATTTTATTTTCTAAATCCCCTTGAATTTGAGGGCATTGTGACCCATATACCACTACAATGTCGTCATCGAGTTGTATTAACATGCAGAGCAAAAAGACAGAGTTCTGTAGAAGCGCTGACAGAATATGGACTCCATGAGATGGAATGAATGAAATAGTTGGAAAACATGGATGCAAGGCAGAAAACATATAGAAACGGGAGAGAGAAGATATTTCCAGTCATAAAAACTTCAAAAAAGTATTCTAAATAAGGAGTACCAGGCAGCTCATCCTGAGTGTCCTAAAATAAATGTATAGAAGTAGCTAAATGCTTGAAAAAAGTGCTGACACATTCAAAATGACTTTTCGACCTGTGAAGGAGTCATTCATTAGACAGTCTGAGCTTCACCCTGGAAAGCTGCATCCTATTAATTCCACCCACTATAGCATGTTAGCCTGTCTTCATCCTCTGGATTTTCTTATTTGCATGAAAACCCAAAGCTTCGAGTATCAGATAAAAGAACATTGTTTATTTCTGGTGGACATCTGAAAAAAGGACAGGGAAGTGTAGAAATGAAGAAGATTCAAAACCATTCTGTGATAATAACAATGTCATAGGCTCTGTTATGTATTTGTCGAGCTGATCATCTGATGTAAAGTGATCATTCATTCCTTTAATATATTCAAGAAACTCCATTCTGTGGTATCGAGGTAAGATGTCAATAAGTTGTTCCACATAATTAAGTCATGATTACAGAGGAGAGCAATGGAACTGCAGTACACGTGGATCCAGGCACTATCTGACATACTTTTAAGAATGCATACACCTACATGTGTTTTTTTGGGAGCCAAAAATAATGATAAAGCAGTCACAAATGTTTTGGAAGTCATAGAGTTTGCACATGGGTTGTCCAGGACCAAGAGGAGTTCTGAACTCACATTCAAACCTTTTTGCCTTTTTGAGCTTAAGGTGGTTGGATTAATGAACAACACAACAGCTTTTACGTTATCATTATTCTACTGTTCAGGGTTATGTACAGGGTAAGATCCAGAGACTATTCTGAGCACCTCTTTCACCCCTCCTATTTATGTAATCTTTCTCAGGCAGCTACTGGACCCCTACTTTTTTTACTATTGTTCCTTTTATTGTGTACTGGTTTATGGTTTTTATCTTTCTGTACGTATGTATATATTTTTTAAATCTTTTAAATGGCCCAAATTTGGACCGAATAAACTATTGATTGATTGAATGAACAACACTAACTTTGGCGTCAAGACCTAGAGATTTTAAGGTCTCAAAGATTATTGATGATTGATCGTCTAGTATGAAAAGTGCTGATGTTTACCTTTCTCACTTCTCTATTTGTGGGCATAGTTTAAAAATCACAACTCCACTGCTTCTTCCCTAATTGCATTGGTACGGTGTTCCAGGCACTCAACGGCATGTTTGGAGACTGCAAGATGGATACAACAAACAGGGTCTGGTATGAACAGAGGTCAAGTATGTGTCCATGCAGAGCAATTCGGGACAGTGGAGGAGGCACGGAAACACTGGTAATGAAGTAGCACCACTTGTGAAGGTTGAGCCACAGGTAGTGGAACATTTTCCTCAGGGCCCTGAGCTTTGGTATCCGACTCAAAACAAAATATATCTTTTGGCCATGATCTTCCCTTTTTGATTTCACAGCTGATGTTTGGAGCAATGCAGTGTCTGAAGTCCTCTGAATAGACACGTTACATGCACTCTGGGTAAAAAGAATGGTATTTTATTTCCAAGAAGCCATAAATTTCACATTTCTGAGACTGGTGTTTATGTGAAGAACCCCTTTGCTGTTGCTCAGAGCCATGATATGGGAAGGAGTGGTGAATGTTTTTTACCTCAAACTTCTAGAAAAATAGCAGGTGATTTTAGATCACACATATTTTCTTACAGCCCCTAAAACAGGACACAGTGTTATTGTACAACATGAGATGAACCTTAAATTAGCAAACTTGGAATGTGCTGTAAAAACCAACTTTACTGTGCCAAGGTAATCTATGGAATATTGTGTCCCCTGTGTAGTTATAGTTAGGTCATAAGTTCCATAGAAAGAACATTTGCCACTGTTTGACGAATCTTCATGAAACTTCCCTAAAAGAAGTTTATCTACCTCAGCTTTGTTCTGGAATGCTTCTGGCTGATATGTGAAGGTGGTTGAGGGAGGGCAGTCGGGTGGATCAGTTGGGGAAGTGTGAGAGAACAGGGCTGATTGCAGAGGCCCCCTAACTTTTTGCCCCCATTTTCCACTTTTTGCTGGTGTTTTCCTGACTCTGAGGTGCCCTGGGTACTGCTAACCAGTCCCAGGGCCTGTGTTCTGTGTAAAATCAGTATGCAAATTAGGCTAATTATAATTGGCAAAGTCAACCTACCTATAAGTCCCTAGTATATGGTAGAGCATGTAGGTTTAGGGACCCCAGCATAGGTAGTACACCCATAGGTGCACTTCTGAGGTGCCCAGTGTCATTTAAAAGGCAGGCCTTCCTTGCTGGCTGCTTTTAAATTAAAGTTATATGCAAATTCGACTTTGGAATTAAAAGTAGTTCCAAAGTCTTAAACTACCCTATTTTTACATATAAGTCACCCCTAAGGTGTGCCCTATGTGCTCCTGGGGCTGGGTGCCATGTAACTATAAGCAGGGACCTTATAAAAATAGTTTTATAAGCCCTGGTAAGGTAAAAACAGCCTAATTCGTTTTTTCATCATTGGAGTGAATGGCTTCCATAGGCTAGAATGGAGAGACTTTATTTTAATTTTAACAGTCCCCTTACGTAACAGATTCCAGAAGTTTGGTATCAAATTAATTGTTATAATAAATCCCACAACTTCCAGTTGTTGGATTTAATATAACTTGTTCAGGTAAAGAATTTTAAACTTTACCTGAAAAGTTGCCAACTTCAGCCCTGCAGTGGTTTTGCTGCTGTGCTCTGATTGGCCAGCCTCTGGCAGCTTCGCCAGGCTGCCTTGATGAGGTTTGAAGTGTCCTGGCTTCACACAAACAGATGTGCCTGTGGGAGGAGATCTCCCCTCAGCAGATGGTGAGGCAGGTACGGGGAGGGCTGCCAAACTGGTCCTCAAAGGCAGAGAAGGACATTTTGAGCAACCCAGCAACACCCCCACATCCTGCAAACCCAGACAATTAGGTGCCCCCTTGATTAGATTAGGAGAGGGCAGGAGAGGGGTGTGTTTAGGATTTTTAGCCACACCAGTGGGTGGGCTCAGCCAGATGTAACCTCCAAAAATCACTTTCAGCCATGATGGATATTTGAGGAATGTCGCTTCCTGGGATTGATTTTTGCCACACTTCCCAGGAAGTGGTCATCACAGGGGGATGGATCCTGCACCTGATTGGAGAACCAGGACCCCCTTGTTTTTCACCCAGGAGCAGGGATACAAGTGGCAGACCTGCACCCACACCTCAGATCCCTATCAGATTCCAACAAGGATGAACTACAGGAGAAGAAGGACTGCCCTTCTGGACCCCTGACCTGCACCTGGACAATGCACTCTGGAGGACTGCACCAGCTGCACACTTGGGCTTCACCACTAAAATGACTTTTTACCTGTCTTCTACTGCTTCAAGAAGGGACTCCCTGTTTGCTACAGGTACAAAGGAGATGCCCAGAATCCCCTGCATCAAGTCCTGCAAGCAGGGGCCAGCTGCCCAGCGTCCAGTGGCCCTTTGAGGATTCTGATCAGGTGCATTCTGGGAATTGTAGTTCCACCTCCCAAGGAGCACCTCAGAGCTTCTGGAACTTTGGATCAAGTTGTGGACACTTCAAGGACACAAAGAGGACCTCTGGAAGAAGATCCAGAAGTTTGGAGACGTTTGGAGCAACTCCATAAGTTGAAGAGGTGCATTATGGGAGTTGTCGTCCCATACCCCAAGAGGCACACCAGAGCCTCTGAACCCTTGGCTGGTGCTGTGGACCACTTTCCTGAATCAAACACTTCTGAAAGTAAGTGTGACAGTGTTACCTCGTGGGTGGCCTGAACTCTGGACTTACCATGTAATACTAAAACAATACGTAAAGGGGGACCTCAGATTCACACTAGTTAACCTTAGCTCAGTTCTGGTAGAGTAGCAAAGAGCTGTCAGGCTACTTAGGGGAACATGTGTTAAGTATTTCACATCACCAACATGGACAATAGGTAATTGACACGACTTCAGAGATACCCAAAATCAATTCATAAAAATAAAGTATATTTTTATATAATTTCAAACACCACATGTAGTTGACAGACAAAGGACAACTGGAGTTATCAGTCTTACAGCTTTAAATAAATCAGTACTTTGCAGAGCCATCAAATTCTAGCATTCCAGTCAATGGGAGATACACAATATGAAATTGGTCACTTGTGGGGTGAGTTCCATGGAACCCACCTGGGAGGAAAGTCTTGCTGGTCCACAGGCCAAGCCTCAATTGTTAGTACAATTTTACCTGGCTCGTGGGGTCGGGATGCAGAGGTGTGCTGGCTGTCCTTGGTGCTGAGCCTTACTCGCGTTCTTGAAGTGGGCGCCTGACCAAGAGGTGACTCACAGGTTGAGTTCAGTGAAGCCGTTTGGTTCTTTAGGTTAGAGTTGGCCTCGGACCAGAAATCACCTGGCTGAACACCTCAGCGAAACTCAGGCACCTTGGGTGCAGACCGTACTCCTGATTATCTGTGGTGCTGACTTTACCATGTGTGCCAATGCAGGCTGTGAGAGGATGCAAGTACTGAACAACCGAGCCAATGAGGTGGTTAGTTGAACAATGAAGATGGAAACCAGGTGGTAGTCGGACTGACCACACACAAGCGTTGGTGCTGGAAAGCACAGAGGTTTGAAGACTCGTCTCCTAGAGGACAAGACGAACCATGCAGGAAGTTGAGGCTCACTGAAGGTTGAAGTTGCAGGTCTCTGAAGGTGCCTAACCACTTACTTTTGGGCAGCCATGCTTTGGGGCCCAGGGGACAGTTCCTGGAAGTGCAGTCTGGTCCTGCTGTCATCAGGGGACTAGTACCTCTAGTCCTAGGGAGTCCTGGTGAAGGGGATTGGTTGCAAAGGGGTTCACCTTCCTTTTGTAACTGGTCTAGTCCATAGCGAGTCGAAGTCTAGCGGTGTGCAGATTGGCTACCACAGGTGCAGTTGTTGTGCCTCTCTTTGTGTAGTCCTGCCTTGTCATGGATTTGATCTCTTCTTGATTCAGAAGAGATCTGAGGCTCTGGTGTCAGGGTGCCCCTTAAATCACATATTTAGGAGGTATTACGAGGTATGAGGACTAGAGGCTGCCCCTGAGGTGACCACATCCAGGAGGTGTATGTTACTAAACTACCCACAACCCACTAGTTTTAAGTCTTCTCAAGATGGCATGGGCCATCTTCCACGGGACACTCCAGTTTGCCCACCCTAGAGTTGGTGGTGCAGCCTTTGAGGTTCATCGCAGTGATGGTCCATTCACTAGTCTTCCTGGCAGGGCAGAGGTGTTACCACGGTCCCCCACAGGCCTTTGTTCTGACCTCTGGGAGCGGTACCCACTCCCCAGCATAAGGCCAGATCTCTGTCTTGGAGGCAACCGCTCAGGAAAGCCCGCCAAGGAGCAGTTGTCATAGCAGGGATGCCTGGTTGATCCATCTCAGGCTTGAGTAGCTCATCCAGTTCTATTTCTGTTGCATACATGTCATTATCATAAATGTTTATTTCTGAATATCAAAATCCATAAAACACCATAGATAAAAAATGGAAATATTCAATTAACCACTGTGCAAAATCAGCCAATCATGGCTCACACTAGATCGTAGCCTAGATTATTGAATATAAAGAGAGGACACAAATCATAAGGCAAAATCCAAATTAAACCAGGTGGGCCTTTAAAAAATACAGTTAAAAGTGCTAGGGCCACAAAAGCCACATCAAAGACTTCAATGCTGCATTTCACGTTTGCAGAGAAGCCTGGCAACATGCAGAAACATGGTCATTCCAACCACAATCATCTCTCTTGTATCAAAGCGTAAAATGTGAAGTGCGGGCGCTTATTGCCTGAAAAACAAGACATTGCTCAATAGTTTTAGCCAATGTTTACGTGGTTTAGCCAGGACAAAAAAAGGCAAAATGGTGAAGTTTCTCCACAGCATAGTAGAGTGGACACCTACTCGAACTGCAATACTTCTCACCCCAAACTATACAAAAACTGTTGACCAGCAGGACCCCACACCTCCATTTCAAGCAGAGTTGTAATGGGGTAATGCCAGGCAGAGAGTCAAAGACCAGTTCATAAACAGGACTGATCTCTGTTGAGAGAATTGAGAGAGAGACGCCTCTTGGAGAGTGCTATCTCGGTACTAACCACCTTGATTGCCCTCTCAAGCATTCAGTATATGGAAGTGAGTTTGGGTGTAGGAGTATTCGAGGAGGCTCCAGCCAGAGGTACTTTTTCCCTATCTGTCAACCAGGAAGCAAACAAACAGTGCCACTAAGCAAAGAGGGGCAAAGAGAGTTGGCCCAGCCCAGCCTCTTCCGGGCTATCTTCTTCTGGGCACACGCCTGGCACGTCCCGAGTGCTGCCTAGGAAAAGGCATTCAGAACCACTGTCCATTCAGGCGCCCTGCCTCCAAAAAGGACTGAAGCAATGGGGATGAAGTCCCACCCCAAGTGAGTGGCGAGCCCAGGCAGCAGAGTGGGAGTATCCTGTGCCACGGTCAGGAGAAGACGCTTCATAGCGCTCTCCATTCAGGTACCCTGCCTCCAAGGAGGACTCCCATCCCAGGTGAATGGCGAGTATAGGCAGCACAAGCAGCAGTAAAGAGCATCCCGCACAATGGTCAGAGGAAGCGCTGTCCATTCAAGTGCCTGGTCTTTAAGAAGGAGTGAAGCCTGAGGGATGAAGTCCAACCCAGCTGAGTGGCGAGTGCAGGCCTCTTCCTTTAATAAGCTAAAATTACACATTCCAGAATGTAAAGAAATCTACTAAGTCAGACTTACACACTCACGCCTTTAATGGAAGGCCTGAAATCATGAGCAGCTTACTAGGATAACAGAGCATACAGAAGATGATCTTTGAATGTCCTCCTCCATAAAGGCCCTTGTTCCATTCACCACCCAGCCAACACTGGACTTCAAAATTGCTCGCCCTTGAACATAGAGCACAATGGAATTTATATCTACCTGACAGAACTATGAGCAATATGATGTTTGATAGTATAGTATTTTATGCTAATCTGTGAAACTTCTGCTTCAAGCATTAAACAGAACAGGCCTTATAAAAACACCAATCACAATTAATGCTCATAAAATAACACAATTATTGAAATGTCTTTGTCAAACAGAAGTTTCACCACTTAAGTGGATGGATGGGTCACAGACAAAATGACCTAGGACATGAGACTTAAAATTTAACTTCTGGAGCATCAAAAGGCTTACATTTCAGAGACCATAACTTTACTGATGTCTGAAGGGCACTGCACCTATCACATTTGTGACATCTTAAATAAAAAATACATAATTACTGATGTCTCAATGAAAACTGGAAATTGAATAGCGCATAGAGTTTTATGTAAACATAACAATAAGCATGAGCCCTATCTTAACATAAATATTTCTACTTCCTACATATTCAGTCCAATGCACCCTAAAGGACAATTATGTGATAAAAAATCAGAGCAAAACCAAAAAACAACTCCTCCCAACCAATTTCAGCAGGTCAAACTAGATGGAAATTTACCAGCTGATATTTCTCATTGTAATGCTGATGTCATAGTTAGTTACATTTATTGCATCCGATAAATAATGATACCCAGGGAAACAATAATTTTGGGTTCAACAAAAATCAAGCAATTTCCGAGGCCCTCATAATTGAGGGTACTAGGTTCCTAATTGAACATTATTCAAGATCTGTTTAGACCAGTATTAACTGAATCATAAATACAATCATATAAAAATAAAATATACTCCTGTGGTTTCTGTTTTTCCATGTAAGAGGATATTGCATCAGAAGAATAACCCCACCCTCGGTCTCCAACTTACGTTGTTTCTGTCATTGGTTGAAATCCCAGTTTAAATGTCATGTGCATCCATATAGGTTGATGCATGAATAAAATTAAGGCACGACTCTCTCCACACACAATTGGACATCTACATACAGGCTGGTTTAGCTTAGGATCAGCTCTGTTCTCCATGCATACAGTTCCAATCAGGCTTCAATAGTTCTCCTTAAATCACCTTTTCATCAGATACACATAGTAACTCATGTTTTTCAATAATCCTTGTAGTCAGGATTTGGAAGTAGACTTTTATAGATCTTAACCAAATGAGGCTGCCTGTGTCTGGCAGTCCTACTACTTCCTTCCACTCCCTCTGTAAATGGAGAGCTTATGACTGGACCAGGTCTTTGCCAGTAGCAGCTTCAGTGTTAGTTCATGACTGATATCTTGGAACCAAGGAACCAACAAGAAGGGCAACAAAAGGTTACAAAGGTTACAGTAGTCTTTATTTCAAACTCTGCCCCTTCCTCATAGTCAACATATAGATTTTACGAAGCCCACACAACTGCTCAATGGGATGTTGTTGAGACTACTGAGTCCTTACATCAGACTGAAGTGAATCCCACTGCTTTGCCATCCCAGCTTCTTCTGCACATTAAAGCTTTTCTACCTATGTATCATTTCAGATTTTTCCACCTGTTCTTTACAGATACGCTCATTATTGAACGTGATACCCACACTGTCAAAAGCAGTTACTCCTTCCAATATGGTGGCATTAAACCATACTTGACTTCTTACTGCCTTCCTTTTGTCTAATATTATGACTCATGTATAATGAGATCAGTAGCCCATTTGTGTGCAAGATAAAGGATTTAATTGCCTGAAAAAAATAAAAGAGGAATCAGGTGACATGCCAAGTGAGGACCATCATGCTGGATCAAAGTCAGTAAATGGACCTCCTCATAAATACAGAAAATGCAAAACATATTTACTAACACTCATCCCTCATGCCATCCCAGTGCTATAGTGAAATGTTTTTTTGTCCTTGGAATGTGGACATCCACAATTGCTTGCGTGTAAGAGCTTAATGGTCACGAGATTATAGATGAAGTGAAAGACTTGCTCAGCCTTCTCTGCACCACTTACAACCAAAGCCTGCAAATGTATACATATTGTTTTATTCTGTCCCTTGGTCGGTCGGCGCTACTTTGTCAAATATTTTGGCCAACTAATCTATTAGGGAAATAAAACAAAAGTGATACAGTTTTGGTCTCTTACACTGATGAGATGAGACAACAATGCACTTAGAGCTGCAAGTAGGGTAGAAAGCAGAGTGTGGATATTCACTGTTCACATCATGCGGTTTGCTCCTTCTTGGGTAACTAGAGATGCCAATTCTAAGAGTGCCACAAATGTAGTACCCAAATATTTCACAGAAGAAGACAAATACTGCGATGTTGAACTTCTCCTTGGCTCACTAGACCCGCTGTTGTGAGTTCTCTACATCGCTCCCACAATGCATCACACTATAGACACTCCAACCACCAAGATAATAAATTTTTCTATTGCTGATTCAACTAGTAAATAAAGTTCACCTGGGAAATCAATCACTTTTCAACCACACAGGTTTATAGTACTTTCTATTCACTGCAGTGGACCAACCATTTGAGCACATTTTGAATGCTCTGGATATAACTGTCTTCAGCTTTTAGAAAATATGTTCCTTGAATATTAAGAAGAAAATGTGTTTCTGGTGTGATAGGGAATGTGATATAGATAACAACAGAAGTCAAAGACAAAAATTAAGAGATATCAGCATTGGGGTCATCTTGGGACATAATGACACACACTAATGTAAGTGTGTGTCACTGGCCCAGCATTCACCCAAACCCTTCCAAATAGATAAAATCCTATCTTCTTTCTCAAGCTCAAAGTAGTGATATAACCGAATCTAAGAGTTGAATTCTGTAATTTGCTTATATGGGTCTAATGAGTGGAATGGTTTTAATTTAAAAAAAATTTTTTAAAAGTTTATATTCGTAAAAATGTTTCAATCCCAATATGTACTGCGAAACATGTTATCTGCAGTTTTAGGATCATACAGCACTTTTGGAAGTCAAATGTATCATGGAAAGAACTCTTGCATTTCGAGTGGAAATTAATTGGAAAACCAAAGCAACATATATGATGAAGAAAACTTGTCTGTATATATGAAAGAAACTCTGAGCTAATAATTATTGTTCCTGTTTGATAATAACTTTTGTATGAATACAAATATTAAAAACAAAATGTAAAACACCAAGGTGATAGATGGAATGCTTGAATTAATCTCAACCACTGGCAATCACTTGGCCTGCATCTTAAGCCATTGTTTTTTGCTCACCATACCACCTCAGTTTGGACCCAGCCATATGCAAATCAGTATTGACCCCGTTCTTCATGGCAACAGTTCTTCTCCAACTGCAAGGGCAGGTCCTCCATGAACTGGAGAAGCAACCTAAAACAAGTTTTGCCCTAGTTTGGACTCTTCACCTAGGTATATTGTGGCTCCAGTGGCACGGTGAGACGGAGACCCTCATCTTGGCATACCCAGCACACTTTGGGCAGCAAATGAAAAAACTTCAAAGTGATGGATGGAATGCTTGAATAGCTAAAAAATAAATATTGTCATGCCCTCTCATCCCCCTTGAAATAACACAACTAAATTATTGGACCCTGGTATTTAACTATTCAAAGAAAGGAACAGTTTTTGTGTCTTCCCTTTATGAATCAATCAATTCAGAAATTGTAGCCACAGCAGATGCCACTTGGATCTTCATGGCCTAAATTCCTGCTTATGTCCTACTAATTACAATTTAGTTGAATTTATATCTTCAATGAGGAAAATCTGTGCTTGGTGATCACACTGGGACAACATTGCCCTATTGAACAATCCATTTTGAGACTCTACTTTCATAACTTGAACCACCCATCTCAACAAATGTTGTGTGCCTGTAACTAAACACTACAAGCTCCCGTTATGGTTTGGTGGGCAGAAGTATTGAGGTGATCTTTATTTTCAAAAGTTTATCACATTGTGCACTAAAGAACACCGACCTGCAATTACAAAAATAGAACACAACCAAGAAATAAAGGAAAAAATAAACTGGATCGTTTGCTAACAGCTAAGTAAATCTAGTTAATCATATTAGAGCAAGGCGATGTGACTGAGAAAATCTGGAAAAAACTATTCAAGAGATATTTGACAAGGATGGATGGAGTTGAGATTCACTCTAAGGGTTCACGCTGGAGAATGGAATGAAATGTGATAAAAGCACCAAATAAATGGAGGATAAACAGGAGCATAGTAATTTGCTATTATAAGTTTATTCTCTTCACCATCTGTTGATAAACAATTTCCTTGAAACCTAGAATAATTTGACCAGGCAGTCTACAGCTAACACAAAGATTCATATTTATGGACAATTATACAGCAGTAATGATACATATTCACTTGAAGATACTGTTATAGTTTGATTGAAAGCCAGAGAGGATCAGTGCAGACCCAATCACATGCTCCCTTCCTTCAGCGGGTTTGCTATGGAATCAAATGTTTTTATTGTGGGGAATCATGCAAGGAACAACAGCGCTATGTGAGGGGTTAATTCATTGATATACTACAGAAAATCCAAGTCATATTAGGCATATACTTCTTAATATGTTTTCCTTAGCAGTGGTCTGGCAGACTGTCCGTATATTTAAAAGTGTTGGAAGTGGTTGTTTGTGCAAAAGAAATGAACGTTAACATACAGTATTTAATAAAGGCATCCAAGCGAGGAGTCACTTCCTTAAGAAAAGAGGACTGCATCACGATACCTAGTTAACCTTAGAAAAATTCTTAAAAGATGTACAACTGAATGCCTTCAATATGAATATATCTCACACATAAAGTCACAGTATACATATCCCACATTCAATTAGAAAACATGTAAAAGTATAATTTAAGCTTCAACCATACTAATGTATTATTCCTACCTGTCCATTTCCTGTGAACATTCAAACAGGGACTTCTTCCGAAGATGACTGTAATGTATCAGAATGCAGTAAAAATCTTCAAGGGATTCAGTAATGGAGTATGAGATGTTGTATAAATAACTGGGAATTCAAATGATTCTCACCTGCTCCTGGTGTGCTGCCATGTGCAATGAACAGCCAGACAGCTCTAGAACCCTCATGGGCAGCCATGGCAACACAATCAGCAAATGACAAGGTTACTGCATCTTAGTAGAACATTGGAATGTTGGGAGCTCCATTGAAAACAATTAGGTTTTCCAGGCTTCTAATGGCAGGTAGAAGCCCAGAGCACCAACACTCCAATGTTTTTGTTCACAGCTGTTGCTGTGAACAACAGCCTCATAGAGCCCGAGGAGAATGAAATCCCCTCGGGCCCTGAGTGAGGCCTTTGTTTAATTTATTTGAAAGTTCTGCCCTCTAGTGGCAGAATGTACTAATAGCCTTATAGCCCTTCCTAGCTTGGTTATACCGGCATTAAAGTCCTGCACCCTTTTTAAAGAACCTCGCCTTCGGCTAGGGCTTTTAACACTGGAGCGGGCCTTTAATGGCTTGTATAGGCTGCTATAGTGGGCTTTGAGGCTATAACTGAATGTGGGTATGTGCATATAATCTTCAGTCGCCTGCCACAGGTTTCAGGTCATCACAATGTCAGTTAATAGTTAAGGAGTTACATTTGGTCATTAAAAATGTGTTAAATGAGCACATACAGCTATATGATTAAAAACATGTTACCATGTTTGCATCAAATGAAGGCAATTAATATTGTTTAACTATCACATTTGCATATAATGCATTTCTTACCTAAAACATACAAACACCAGTTTGCTCACTAATATCGGGATGCCATTAATAAGGTGTAGCATGATTACTATCTTTGTGTCTTTATTTTTGGGAGTTTTTCTCTGTGAGAACCAGACTAATTTAGGTGTTAGTGCCCTTGGTCTTCACTAATATTGGGGATTTTCTCTACTGAAAGAGTTGAAGACGGCTGATTTAGTAAATCTACAGATGTGGGATATTATTAACACATATTTTGTCTATGGTGAGGCTTAGTGATATGGCAACAGAAACCAATCAGACCTGCAATTTCCCGCATCACGGCACTAGAATGTAATGCCATGCATATTTCGTTTTCCTCGATTGCTCTAGGTGCTCAACACTCGCTGCGTGGCACTTGTCAGGGCTCTACTTTGATCTCAGCGCCAGATCTTTTAAAGTGCTCCAGCAAGAGCGAGGGAGGCCTAGAGAAGAGTTTTCTGTGGTTCCCACTGTAACTAGTTCTGGGTTCATGAAACTCCTACTAAGAAGAGTAGTGAAAGAGGCAAATTCCAGTAATTTTTCCCAGACAGCATCAGGAACTAACCCAGCACAGAGCAGCTGCGACCCCTGGCGTGCCGCTTGTGACCCCTAGAAATGCCTTTGCAACCCATGGCCTCAGCAGTGGCAAAATCTGTGCCAAGAACAGAACTGTGTATTGCATTATCAGCATTAGGCTTCAACGTCCTTGTTTTCTGCTCATAATTTTTATCACATTAGTAACGAATAGTAGCCTATCATTCACTCATAGTGTAATTAAACGTGGAGCAGAAGGAGCTAGATTGGGACCTCCTCTAACATTTCCGCTAAATAAAATAAAAAGCGTTTAAATGTATGTTGTGTGCGAGCATACTGGTTAGAGCGAGTTTGATGAGAGACTTCGTGTATGGATGAGCATGTTTGTATGTGGTACAAGAGTGAAAGTCTGTGAGTGAGAAAGTCAAAGTGATCAGAGTATGAGTTAGTGAGTGAGTGTGAAACAGTGAGTCAGTGAAAGAGGGAATGCAAGAGACTGAGTAAAAATGAATGCGTGCAAGTGAGTGTGGATGAGTGAAAAAGAGTGAGTGTGAGTGATGGGAATGAGTGTAATTACCACTACCAGCCTCCATGCCCTAGGAAATGTCTTAGTGTAATTCTGGTAAATGTTCCCCTGACATCTCATGTCAGCACCCTGATATAGATAATATTTATACAGGCATTTGTCTGTGTTATCTTCTTATGTTAATCATGCAGTTATTGTGGAAATTCAGCAATGTTAATTATTGTGATTTAATCAAGGTTAAGGTCATGTGACATCACTTCCTTAGAATAGTCAGGATCAGAAGTCATATTATCCAGTGATGCCCTTAACACAAAATGGCAAAACAAACAGTTGATGGGCAGAATGCTGAAAAATGCAAACATTCACCCCCAGTCACAAAGATCTGGGTTTAATCAATTGTTTTTTTTTTCCCCACCACTTCATCCAGGTTTGGACCTAGCCATATGCAAATCAGTCTTGACCCTGCTCCCCATGGGAACAGTCCAGCCTGAAAGGCCAGACTAGGTCTTCCCTGGACCAGAAACAAGCATGCCGAAACCAGTTTCGGGGTAACACCACTCATCAGCAAGGCAGGCTTGAATCCCTTGGTGCTGTGAGCACGGGACCCATCTCTGGTCATACCTTTCCCACTGAGGTTGACAAAGGCAAAAAGAACAGATGATGGACGGAATGCTGAACAATGCAAACATTCACCCCCAGTCACAAAGATCTGGGATTAATCCATCGGTCTTTTGCTCAACATGCCACCCAAGTTTGGACCTAGCCATATGCAAATCCGTCTTGACCCTGTTCCCCATTGGAACAGTCCAGCCCGAACTGCCAGGCCAGGACTTCCCTGGACCATAAAAAAGCATCCTTGGACCAGTTTCAGTGTGTTACCCCTCATCAGCCAGGCTAGCTTGAAGCGAATGGCGCAGTGAGCATGGGACCCACGTCTGGGCATGCCTTTCCCACTTTGGGCGACAAAGGCAAAAAGAACAGATGATGGACGGAATGCTGAACAATGCAGATACTCACCCCCAATCACAAAGATCTGCGTTTAATCCATCTTTCTTTGTCCACAACAGCACCCGAGTTTGGACCTAGCCATATGTAGATAAGTCTTGACCCTATTCCCCAAAATGGGGCATGATGCCACTTCCACTACTCCCTGGCATTTTTGCGAATCAAGGTCCATGCTTCAAGAGCCTTTTTACCTAAAGACGCTCTAAGGAAGTAACCATAAAATTCCAATGGGGGTCTAATATTACCATCTGCACACCAATAACACATAAATGTTTGTTTTTCGTTGTTATAAATAAAGAATAGGATCTAGAATTTACTACTGTGCATTCCATATATATTTGTAAATGGTGACTAAGACTCAATCAGTTTTGTGGAGTCTATATTTGTGAATGAGTGAGTGCAAATCAGGAGTTAAGTTGCTGAAAGATGGTGAGGAGGTGGGGAAACTTGTTTTCAGTGCCAAATAAAATCTGGATCATCAAAGGTGATGAGTACATCTATTTGACGTTTGTGCTTGGGTAGACCCTCCACTTATGGGCTTACATTCAGATGAAAGTCCCTTGTGGTTGTCTTGTTTGAGATTGGGATGGTTGTATTTTGGGTTTCTTTTTCAAGGCTTAGGGCTTTGTATAGTTTGATCATATGTAGCATGTGCCTTTTTATGGCTTTGAAGATGAGATTCTGGTATGCTGGGTGTTTGACACATACTGCGTGTAGGAATACAGGAGAATCAAAGTCAGACTTCCATTAGTGAAGCCCATGGCTTTAGGTGCCAAATTTGACAGCCTTTCTATGCCTTCACTATAGAGGACTATGTAAGTGCAATTCACACGAATCACCATATCAAAATATAACAAAGATTGTAAGAAATATAAACATTTAAGGATGATCTGCCATATAAGTCCCCTTATCATTAACTGTAATGTCATGCATACCCCTTTTAAAGTTTCTATTATGAACTGTTTAACATGTGGGGGTGAGAGGTAGAGCGTAGAAGTGAGCAGACAGAGAGGGAGCTTGTGAAGAAGGAAAAAGGTTTGGCCGAGATTTTCTCTTCTGAAGATGAAACTAGTAAAGTTAATTCGAGAAACCTCTTCTGATCGTTGTGTGGCAGGACTACACAGTTGCCACATAAACCTTATGAAATGATCTCAGTAAGACTGGCCTCATGTTTGTAGTGATGTAATATTGTGCCTGGAATATGTAGTGGGAGTCGTTTACTTTTACAAGCGAATGTTTTAAGATCTTTCGTGGATTAGATCAGGACCTGTGTGAGATGAGCCTCTGGCACAGGTGTCTTTCAGATTTTACCCTCCTTCAAGACAGGAACTACCCTATTGACCAACCACTAACCCTGCATAATCTTATAACCACGACCAATGGTTCAAAGTGAAGACTTTTTAAAATATCTAAGACTATGTGATACCTCTAAATGAATTCATGTCAAGAATGCACACAAATGGCAGGCATCTTATCTTTTCAAAACAGACTTTTAATTTAATAACAGTGAGGTGAGCAGATGAATAATTATTACTTTGATAAGCAGAAGGGATCAGTAATCAAGTGATCACACACCAATAGAATGCAACAGTGGTTAACAGGTGTATAGCCAAAAGAGAACTTAAGATGTTTGAATTTCAAAAAAAGTTAGAGTAAAATCAATAATGGCTTATACGACTGAACCAGACAAATATTTTATTTTCTTATTCCCCTTGAATTTGAGGGCATTGTGACCCATATACCACAACAATGTCGTCATCGAGTTGTACAAGCGCTGACAGAATATGAACTCAATGACATGGAATGAATGAAATAGTTGGAAAACATGGATGCAAGGCAGAAAACATATAGAAACGGGAGAGAGAAGATATTTCCAGTCATAAAAACTTCAAAAAAGTATTCTAAATAAGGAGTACCAGGCTGCTCATCCTGAGTGTCCTAAAATAAATGTATAGAAGTAGCTAAATGCTTTAAAAAAGTGCTGACACATTCAAAATGACATTTCCACCTGTGAAGGAGTCATTCATTAGACATTCTGAGCTTCACCCTGGAAAGCTGCATCCTATTTATTAATTCCACCCACTATAGCATGTCAGCCTGTCTTCATCTTCTGGATTTTCTTATTTGCATGAAAACCCAAAGCTTCGAGTATCAGATAAAAGAACATTGTTTATTTCTGGTGGACATCTGAAAAAAGGACAGGGAAGTGTAGAAATGAAGAAGATTCAAAACCATTCTGTGATAATAACAATGTCATAGGCTCTGTCATGTATTTATCGAGCTGATCATCTGATCTAAAGTGATCATTCATTCCTTTGATATATTCAAGAAACTCCATTCTGTGGTATCGAGGTAAGATGTCAATAAGTTGTTCCACATAATTACGTCATAATTACAGAGGAGAGCAATGGAACTGCAGTACACATGGATCCAGGCACTATCTGACATACTTTTAAGAATGCATACACCTACATGTGTTTTTTTGTGAGCCAAAAATAATGATAAAGCAGTCAAAAATGTTTTGGAAGTCATAGAGTTTGCACATGGGTTGTCCAGGACCAAGAGGAGTTCTGAACTCACATTCAAACCTTTTTGCCTTTTTGAGCTTAAGGTGGTTGGATTAATGAACAACACCAACTTTGGCGTCAAGACCTAGAGATTTTAAGGTCTCAAAGATTATTGATGATTGATCCGCTAGTATGAAAAGTGCTGATGTTTACCTTTCTCACTTCTCTATTTGTGGGCATAGTTTAAAAATCACAACTCCACTGCTTCTTCCCTAATTGCATTGGTATGGTGTTCCAGGCACTCAAGGGCATGTTTAGAGACTGCAAGATGGATACAGCAAACAGGGTCTGGTATGAACAGAGGTCAAGTATGTGTCCATGCAGAGCAATTCGGGACAGTGGAGGAGGCACGGAAACAGTGGTAATGAAGTAGCACCACTTGAGAATGTTGAGCCACAGATAGTGGAACATTTTCCTCAGGGCCTTGAGCTTTGGTATCTGACTCAAAACAAAATATATCTTTTGGCCATGATCTTCCCTTTTTGTTTTCACAGCTGATGTTTGGAGCAATGCAGTGTCTGCAGTCCTCTGAATAGACACGTTACATGCAGTCTGGGTAAAAAGAATGGTATTTTATTTCCAAGAAGCCATAAATGGCACATTTCTGAGACTGGTGTTTATGTGAAGAACCCCTTTGCTGTTGCTCAGAGCCATGATATGGGAAGGAGTGGTGAATGTTTTTTACCTCAAACTTCTAGAAAAATAGCAGGTGATTTTAGATCACACATATTTTCTTACAGCCCCTAAAACAGGACACACTTATTGTGCAACATGAGATGAATCTTAAATTTGCAAACTTGGAATGTGCTGTAAGAACCAACTTTACTGTGCCAAGGTAATCTATGGAATATTGTGTCTCCTGTGTAGTTATAGTTAGGTCATAAGTTCCATAGAAAGAACATTTGCCACTGTTTGACGAATCTTCATGAAACTTCCCTAAAAGAAGTTTATCTACCTCAGCTTTGTTCTGGAATGCTTCTGGCTGATATGTGAAGGTGGTTGAGGGAGGGCAGTCTGATGGATCAGTTGGGGAAGTGGGAGAGAACAGGGCTGATTGCAGAGGCCCCCTAACTTTTTGCCCCCATTTTCCACTTTTTGCTGGTGTTTTCCTGACTCTGATGGTGCCCTGGGTACTGCTAACCAGTCCCAGGGCCTGTGCTCTGTGTAAAATCAGTATGCAAATTAGGCTAATTATAATTGGCTAAGTCAACCTGCCTATAAGTCCCTAGTATATGGTAGGACATGTAGGTTTAGGGACCCCAGCATAGGTAGTACACCCATAGGTGCACTGCTGAGGTACCCAGTGTCATTTAAAGGGCAGGCCTGCCTTGCTGGCTGCTTTTAAATTAAAATTATATGCAAATTCGACTTTGGAATTAAAAGTAGTTCCAAAGTCTTAAACTACCTTCTTTGTACATATAAGTCACCCCTAAGGTGTGCCCTATGTGACCCTAGGGCTGGGTGCCATGTAACTATAAGCAGAGACCTTATAAAAAATAGTTTTATAAGCCTTGGTAAGGTAAAAACAGCCAAATTTGTTTTTCCCTCATTGTAATGAATGGCTTCCATAGGCTAGAATGGGGAGACTTTATTTTAATTTTAAAAGTCCCCTTACGTAACAGATACCAGAAGTTTGGTATCAAATTAATTGTTGTAATAAATCCCACAACTTCCAGTTTTTGGATTTAATATAACTTGTTCAGATAAAGAGTTTTAAACTTTACCTGAAAAGTTGCCAACTTCAGCCCTGCAGTGGTTTTGCTGCTGTGCTCTGATTGGCCAGCCTCTGGCAGCCTGGCCAGGCTGCCTTGATGAGGTGTGAAGTGTCCTGGCTTCACACAAAGAGATGTGCCTGTGGGAGGAGATCTCCCCTCAGCAGATGGTGAGGCAGGAAGGGGGAGGGCTGCCAAACTGGTCTTCAAAGGCAGAGAAGGACATTTGGAGCAACCCAGCAACACCCCCACATCCTGCAAACCCAGACAATTAGGTGCCCCCTTGATTAGATTAGGAGAGGGCAGGAGAGGGGTGTGTTTAGGATTTTTAGCCAAACCAGTGGGTGGGCTCAGCCAGATGTAACCTCCAAAAATCACTTTCAGCCATGATGGATTTTTGAGGAATGTCGCTTCCTGGGATTGATTTTTGCCACACTTCCCAGGAAGTGGTCATCACAGGGGGATGGATCCTGCACCTGATTGGAGGACCAGGACCCCCCAGTTTCTCACCCAGGAGCAGGGATAAAAGTGGCAGACCTGCACCCACACCTCAGATCCCTATCAGATTCCAACAAGGAAGAACTACAGGAGAAGAAGGACTGCCCTTCTGGACCCCTGACCTGCACCTGGGCAATGCACTCTGGAGGACTACACCAGCTGCACACTTGGGCTTCACCACTAAAAGGACTTTACCTTTCTTCTACTGCTTCAAGAAGGGACTCCCTGTTTGCTACAGGTACAAAGGAGTTGCCCAGAGTCCCCTGCATCAAGTCCTGCAAGCAGAGCCCAGCTGACCAGCGCCCAGTGGCCCTTTGAGGATTCTGATCAGGTGCATTCTGGGAATTGTAGTCCTACCTCCCAAGTTGCAACTCAGAGCTTCTGGAACCTTGGATCAAGTTGTGGACACTTCAAGGACACATTGAGGACCTCTGGAAGAAGATCCAGAAGTTTGGAGACGTTTGGAGCAACTCCATAAGTTGAAGAGGTGCATTATGGGAGTTGTCGCCCCAGACCCCAAGAGGCACACCAGAGCCTCCGAACCCTTGGCTGGTGCTGTGGACCACTTTCCTGAATCAAACACTTCTGAAATTAAGTGTGACAGTGTTACCTCATGGGTGGCCTGAACTCTGGACTTACCATGTAATACTAAAACAATACATAAAGGGGGACCTCAGACTCACAGTAGTTAACCTTAGCTCAGTTTTGGTAGAGTGGCAAAGAGCTGTCAGGCTACTTAGAGGAACATGTGTTAAGCATTTCACAGCACCAACATGGACCATAGGTAATTGACACGACTTCAGAGATACCCAAAATCAATTCATAAAAATAAAGTATATTTTTATATAATTTCAAACACCACACGTAGTTGACAGACAAAGGACATCTGGAGTTATCAGTCTTACAGCTTTAAATAAATCAGTACTTTGCAGAGCTGTCAAATTCTAGCATTCCAGTCAATGGGAGATACACAATATGAAATTGGTCACTTGTGGGGTGAGTTCCATGGAACCCACCTGGGAGGAAAGTCTTGCTGGTCCACAGGACAAGCCTCAACTGTTAGTACAATTTTACCTGGCTCGTGGGGTCGGGATGCAGAGGTGTGCTGGCTGTCCTTGGTGCTGAGCCTTACTTGCGTTCTTGAAGTGGGCGTCTGACCAAGAGGTGACTCACAGGTTGAGTTCAGTGAAGCCGTTTGGTTCTTTAGGTTAGAGTTGGCCTAGGACCAGAAATCACCTGGCAGAACACCTCTGCAACACTCAGGCATCTTGGGTGCAGACCGTACTCCTGATTATCTGTGGTGCTGACTTTACCATGTGTGCCAATGCAGGCTGTGAGGGGATGCAAGTACTGAACAACCGAGCCAATGAGGTGGTTAGTTGAACAATGAAGATGGATCCTGGGGTGTAGAGCATCGAGGAAACCAGGTTGTAGTCGGACTGACCACCAACAAGCGTTGGTGCTGGAAAGCACAGCGGTTTGAAGACTCGTCTCCTAGAGGACCAGACGAACCATGCAGGAAGTTGAGGCTCACTGAAGGTTGAAGTTGCAGGTCTCTCAAGGTGCCTAACCACTTACTTTTGGGCAGCCATGCTTTGGGGCCCAGGGGACAGTGCCTGGAAGTGCAGTAGTGTCCTGCTGTCATCAGGGGACTAGTAACTATAGTCCTAGGGAGTCCTGGTGAAGGGGATTGGTTGCAAAGGGGTTCACCTTCCTTTTTGAACTGGTCTAGTCCATAGCGAGTAGAAGTCTAGCGGTGTGCAGACTGGCTACCACAGGTGCAGTTGTTGTGCCTCTCTTTGTGTAGTCCTGCCTTCTCATGGATTTGATCTCTTCTTGTTTCAGAAGAGATCTGAGGCTCTGGTGTCAGCAGGCCCCTTAAATCACATATTTAGGAGGTATTACGAGGTATGAAGACTAGAGGCTGCCCCTGAGGTGACCACATCCAGCAGGTGTATGTTACTAAACTACCCACAACCCACTAGTTTTAAGTCTTTTCAAGATGGCATGGGCCATCTTCCACGCGACGCTCCAGTTTGCACACCCTAGAGTCAGTGGTGCAGCCTTTGAGGTTCATCGCAGTGATGGTCCATTCACTAGTCTTCCTGGCAGGCCAGAGGTGTTACCTCTGTCCCCCACAGGCCTTTGTTCTGACCTCTGGGAGCGGTACCCACTCCCCAGCATAAGGCCAGATCTCTGTCTTAGAGGCAACCGCTCTGGAAAGCCCGCCAAGGCGCAGTTGTCATAGCAGGGATGCCTGGGTGATCCATCTCAGGCTTGAGTAGCTCATCCAGTTCTATTTCTGTTGCATACATGTCATTATCATAAATGTTTATTTCTGAATATCAAAATCCATAAAACACCACAGATTAAAAATGGAAATATTCAATTAACCACTGTGCAAAATCAGCCAATCATGGCTCACACTAGATCGTAGCCTACATTATTGAATATAAAGAGAGGACACAAATCATAAGGCAAAATCCAAATTGAACCAGGCGGGCCTTTAAAAATACAGTTAAAAGTGCTAGGGCCACAAAAGCCACATCAAAGACTTCAATGCTGCGTTTCACGTTTGCGGAGAAGCCAGGCAACATGCAGAAACATGGTCATTCCAACCACAATCATCTCTCTTGTATCAAAGCGTAAAATGTGAAGTGCGGGCGCTTATTGCCTGAAAAACAAGACATTGCTCAATAGTTTTAGCCAATGCTTACGTGGTTTAGCCAGGACAAAAAAAGGCAAAATGGTGAAGTTTCTCCACAGCATAGTAGAGTGGACACTTACTCGAACTGCAATACTTCTCACCCCAAACTATACAAAAACTGTTTACCAGCAGGACACCACACCTCCATTTCAAGTAGAGTTGTAATGGGGTAATGCCAGGCAGAGAGTCAAAGACCAGTTCATAAACAGGACTGATCTCTGTTGAGAGAATTGAGAGAGAGACGCCTCTTGGAGAGTGCTATCTTGGTACTAACCACCTTGATTGCCCTCTCAAGCATTCAGTCAATGGAAGTGAGTTTGGGTGTAGGAGTATTCGAGGAGGCTCCAGCCAGAGGTACTTTTTCCCTATCTGTCAACCAGGAAGCAAACAAACAGTGCCACTAAGCAAAGAGGGGCAAAGAGAGTTGGCCCAGCCCAGCCTCTTCCGGGCTATCTTCTTCCGGGCACACGCCTGGCACGTCCCGAGTGCGGCCTAGGAAAAGGCATTCAGAACCGCTGTCCATTCAGGTGCCCTGCCTCCAAAAAGGACTGAAGCAATGGGGATGAAGTCCCACCCCAAGTGAGTGGCGAGCCCAGGCAGCACAGTGGGTTTATCCTGCGCCACAGTCAGGAGAAGATGCTTCGTAGCGCTCTCCATTCAGGTACCCTGCCTCCAAAGAGGACTCCCATCCCAGGTGAATGGAGAGTATAGGCAGCACAAGCAGCAGTAAAGAGCATCCCGCACAATAGTCAGAAGAAGCGCTGTCCATTCAAGTGCCTCGTCTTTAAGAAGGAGTGAAGCCTGAGGGATGAAGTCCAACCCAGGTGAGTGGCGAGTGCAGGCCTCTTCCTTTAATAAGCTAAAATTACACATTCCAGAATGTAAAAAAATCTACTAAGTCAGACTTACACACTCACGCCTTAAATGGCAGGCCTGAAATCATGAGCAGCTTACTAGGATACCAGAGCATACAGAAGATGATCTTTAAATGTCCTCCTCCATAAAGGCCCTTGTTCCATTCACCACCCAGCCAAAACTGGACTTCAAAATTGCTCGCCCTTGAACATGGAGCCCAATGGACTTTATATCTACCTGACAGAACTATGAGCAATATGATGTTTGATAGTATAGTATTTTATGCTAATCTGTGAAACTTCTGCTTCAAGGATTAAACAGAACGGGCCTTATAAAAACACCAATCACAATTAATGCTCATAAAATAACACAATTATTGAAATGTCTTTGTCAAACAGATGTTTCACCACTGAAGTGGATGGATGGGTCACAGAAAAAATGACCTAGGACATGAGCCTGAAAATTTAACTTCTGGAGCATCAAAAGGCTTACATTTCAGAGACCATAACTTTACTGATGTCTGAAGGGCACTGCACCTATCACATTTGCGACATCTTAAATAAAAAATATATAATTACCGATGTCTCAATCAAAACTGGAAATTGAATGGCACATAGAGTTTTATGTAAACATAACAATAAGCATGAGCCCTATCATAACATAAATATTTCTACTTCCTACATATTCAGTCCAATGCACCCTACAGGACAATTATGTGATAAAAAAATCAGAGCAAAACCAAAAAACAACTCCTCCCAACCAATTTCAGCAGGTCAAACTAGATGGAAATTTACCAGCTGATATTTCTCATTGTAATGCTGATGTCATAGTTAGTTACATTTATTGCATCTGATAAATAATGATACCCAGGGAAACAATCATTTTGGGTGCAACAAAAATCAAGCAATTTCCGAGGCTCTCATAATTGAGGGTACTAGGGGCCAGATGTAGCAAGGCATTAGCGCCTCGCAAACGGCGAAAAACGCCGTTTGCGAGGCGCTAATGCCTGTGCGCGATGCAGAAACACATTTTGCGAGTCGGAACCGACTCGCAAAATGTGTTTCCGACTTGCAAATAGGAAGGGGTGTTCCCTTCCTATTTGCAACTCGCACCGCGATGTAAGTTGATTTGTGACCGCAAAAGCGGTCACAAATCAACTCGCAGTTACCATCCACTTGAAGTGGATGGTAACTCATTCGCAAACGGGAAGGGGTCCCCATGGGACCCCTTCCCCTTTGTGAATGATCACAAAAATAATTTTTCAGAGCAGGCAGTGGTCCAATGGACCACTACCTGCCCTGAAAAATACCGAAACAAAAGGTTTCGGTTTATTTTTCAAAGTGCAGCTCGTTTTCCTTTAAGGAAAACGGGTTGCACTTTGAAAAAAAAAACCTGCTTTATTGAAAAGCAGTCGCAAACATGGAGGTCTGCTGACGACAGCAGGCCTCCATGTTTGCGAGTGCCCATAGTCGGTATGGGGCCGCAATTTGCGACCCACCTCATTAATATTAATGAGGTGGGTCATTGCGACCCCATACCGACTCGCAGAAGGTGTCTGAGACACCTTTCTGCATGTGGTTTTGCGAGTTGCAATTTGCGAGTCTCTATGACTCGCAAATTGCAACTCGTAAAACCATACTTACCTACATCTGGCCCTAGGTTCCTAATTGAACATTATTTAAGATCTGTTTAGGCCAGTATTAACTGAATCATAAATACAATAATATAAAAATAAAATATCCTCCTGTGGTTTCTGTTTTTCCATGTAAGAGGATATTGCATCAGAAGAATAACCCCACCCTCAGTCTCCAACTTACGTTGTTTCTGTCATTGGTTGAAATCCCAGTTTAAATGTCATGTGCATCCATATAGGTTGATGCATGAATAAAATTAAGGCACGACTCTCTCCACACACAATTGGACATCTACATACAGGCTGGTTTAGCTTAGGATCAGCTCTGTTCTCCATGCATACAGTTCCAATCAGGCTTCAATAGTTCTCCTTAAATCACCTTTTCATCAGATACACAGAGTAACTCATGTTTTTCAATAATCCTTGTAGTCAGGATTTGGAAGTAGACTTTTATAGATCTTAACCAAATGAGGCTGCCCGCGTCTGGCAGTCCTACTACTTCCTTCCACTCCCTCTGTAAATGGAGAGCTTATGACTGGACCAGGTCTTTGCCAGTAGCAGCTTCAGTAATAGTTCATGACTGATATCTTGGAACCCAGGAACCAACAAGAAGGGCAACAAAAGGTTACAAAGGTTACAGTAGTCTTTATTTCAAACTCTGCCCCTTCCTCATAGTCAACATATAGATTTTACGAAGCCCACACAACTGCTCAATGGGATGTTGTTGAGACTACTGAGTCCTTACATCAGACTGAAGTGAATCCAACTGCTTTGCCATCCCAGCTTCTTCTGCACATTAAAGCTTTTCTACCTGTATGTATCATTTCAGATTTTTCCACCTGTTCTTTACAGATGCGCTCATTATTGAACCTGATACCCAGACTGTCAAAAGCAGTTACTCCTTCTAATACGGTGGCATTAAACCATACTTGACATCTTACTGCTTTCCTTTTGTCTAATATTATGACTCATGTATAATGAGATCAGTAGCCCATTTGTGTGCAAGATAAAGGATTTAATTGCCTGAAAAAAATAAAAGAGGAATCAGGTGACATGCCAAGGGAGGACCATCATGCTGGATCAAAGTCAGTAAATGGACCTCCTCATAAATACAGAAAATGCTAAACATATTTACTAACACTCATCCCTCATGCCATCCCAGTGCTATAGTGAAATGTTTTTTTGTCCTTCGAATGTGGACATCCACAATTGCTTGTGTGTAAGAGCTTAATGGTCATGAGATTATAGATAAATGAAAGACTTGCTCAGCCTTCTTTGCACCACTTACAACCAAAGCCTGCAAATGTATACATGTTGTTTTATTCTGTCAATTGGTCGGTCGGCGCTACTTTGTCAAATATGTTGGCCAACTAATCTACTAAGGAAATAAAACAAAAGTGATACCGTTTTGGTCTCTTACACTGCTGAGATGAGACAACAATGCACTTAGAGCTGCAAGTAGGGTAGAAAGCAGAGTGTGGATATTCACTGTTCACATCATGCAGTTTGCTCCTTCTTGGGTAACTAGAGATGCCAATTCTAAGAGTGCCACAAATTTAGTACCAAAATATTTCACAGAAGAAGACAAATACTGCGATTTTGAACTTCTCCTTGGCTCACTAGACCCGCTGTTGTGAGTTCTCTACATCGCTCCCACAATGCATCACACTATAGACACTCCAAACACCAATATAAAGAGTATTAATATACATTTTTGTATTGCTGATTCAACTAGTAAATAAAGTTCACCTGGGAAATCAATCACTTTTCAACCACACAGGTTTATAGTACTTTCTATTCACTGCAGTGGACCAACCATTTGAGCACATTTTGAATGCTCTGGATATAACTGTCTTCAGCTTTTAGAAAATATGTTCCTTGAATATTAAGAAGAAAATGTGTTTCTGGTGTGATAGGGAATGTGATATAGATAACAACAGAAGTCAAAGACAAAAATGAAGA
The DNA here is from genome assembly GCF_031143425.1 of Pleurodeles waltl. Classification (NCBI taxonomy): domain Eukaryota; kingdom Metazoa; phylum Chordata; class Amphibia; order Caudata; family Salamandridae; genus Pleurodeles; species Pleurodeles waltl. The sequence goes on from NW_027149847.1 coordinate 652,378, forward strand.
GATGTCAGCATTGGGGTCATCTTGGGACATAATGACACACACTAATGTAAGTGTGTGTCACTGGCCCAGCATTTACCCAAACCCTTCCAAATAGATAAAATCCTATCTTCTTTCTCAAACTCAAAGTAGTGATATAACCGAATCTAAGAGTTGAATTCTGTAATTTGCTTATATGGGTCTAATAATGAGTGGAATGGTTTTAATTTTAAAAAAAATGTTTTAAAGTTAATATTCGTAAAAATGTTTCAATCCCAATATGTACTACGAAACATGTTATCTGCAGGTTTAAGATCATACAGCACTTTTGGAAGTCAAATGTATCATGGAAAGAACTCTTGCATTTTGAGTGGAAATTAATTGGAAAACCAAAGCAACATATATGATGAAGAAAACTTGTCTGTATATATGCAAGAAACTCTGAGCTAATAATTATTGTTCCTGTTTGATAATAACGTTTGTAAGAATACAAATATTAAAAACATTTCTTTAAAAAAATGTCAAACACCAAGGTGATAGATGGAATGCTTGAATTAATCTCGACCACTGGCAATCACTTGGCCTGCATCTTAAGCCATTGTTTTTTGCTCACCATGCCACCTCAGTTTGGACCCAGCCATATGCAAATCAGTATTGACCCCGTTCTTCATGGCAACAGTTCTTCTCCAACTGCAAGGGCAGGTCTTCCATGAACTGGAGAAGCAACCTAAAACAAGTTTTGCCCTAGTTTGGACTCTTCCCCTAGGTATATTGTGGCTCCAGTGGCACGGTGAGACGGAGACCCTCATCTTGGCATACCCAGCACACTTTGGGCAGCAAATGAAAAAACTTCAAGGTGATGGATGGAATGCTTGAATAGCTCAAAATACATATTGTCATGCCCTCCCATCCCCCTTGAAATAACACAACTAAATTATTGGACCCTGGTATTTAACTATTCAAAGAAAGATACCGTTTTTGTGTCTTCCCTTTATGAATCAATCAATTCAGGAATTGTAGCCACAGCAGATGCCACTTGGATCTTCATGGCCTAAATTCTTGCTTATGTCTTACTAATTACAATTTAGTTGAATTTATATCTTCAATGAGGAAAATCTGTGCTTGGTGATCACACTGGTACTGATCACTACAGAGATGTGGTCAAAACATTGCCCTATTGAATAATCCATTTTGAGACTCTACTTTCATAACTTGAACCACACCCATCTCAACAAATGTTGTGTGCCCGTAACTAAACACTACAAGCTCCCGTTATGGTTTGGTGGGCAGGAGTATTGAGGTGATCTTTATTTTCAAAGGTTTATCACATTGTGCACTAAAGAACACCGACCTGCAATTACAAAAATAGAACACAACTAAGAAAAAAAGGAAAAAATAAACTGGATCATTTGCTAACAGCTAAGTAAATCTAGACTAAATTAATCATGTTAGAGCAAGGCGATGTGACTGAGAAAATCTGGAAAAAACTATTCAAGAGATATTTGACAAGGATGGATGGAGTTGAGATTCATTCCAAGGGTTCACGCTGGAGAATGGAATGAAATGTGATAAAAGCACCAAATAAATGGAGGATAAACAGGAGCATAGTAATTTGCTATTATAATTTTATACTCTTCACCATCTGTTGACAAACAATTTCCTTGAAAACATATACTTTTCTTTGCAAAACCTAGAATCATTTGACCAGGCAGTCTACAGCTAACACAAAGATTCATATATATGGACAATTATACAACAGTAATGATACAGATTCACTTGAAGATGCTATTATAGTTTGATTGAAAGTCAGAGAGGGTCAGTGCAAACCCAATCACATGCTCCCTTCCTTCAGCGGGTTTGCTATGGAATCAAATGTTTTTATAGTGGGGAATCATGCAAGGAACAACAGTGCTTGTGAGGGGTTAATTCATTGATATACTACAGAAAATCCAAGTCATATTAGGCATATACTTCTTAATATGTTTTCCTTAAAAGTGGTCTGGCAGACTGTCCATATATGTAAAAGTGTTGGAAGTGGTTGTTTGTGCAAAAGAAATGAATGTTAACATACAGTATTTAATAAAGGCATCCAAGCGAGGGGTCACTTCCTTAAGAAAAGAGGACTGCATCACGATACCTAGTTAACCTTAGAAAAATTCTTAAAAGATGTACAACTAAATGCCTTCAATATGAATATATCTCCCACATACAGTCACAGTATACATATCCCACATTCAATTAGAAAACATGTAAACGTATAATTTAAGCTTCAACCATACTAATGTATTATTCCTACCTGTCCATTTCCTGTGAACATTCAAACAGGGTCTTCTTCCAAAGATGACTGTAATGTATCAGAACGCAGTAAAAATCCTCAAGGGATTCAGTAATGGAGTATGAGATGTTGTATAAATAACTGGGAATTCAAATGATTCTCACTTGCTCCTGTTGTGCTGCCAGGCGCAATGAACAGCCAGACAGCTCTAGAACCCTCATGGACAGTCATGGCAACACAATCAGCAAATGACAAGGTTACTGCATCTTAGTAGAACATTGGAATGTTGGGAGCTCCATTGAAAACAATTAAGTTTTCCAGGCTTCTAATGGCAGGTAGAAGCCCAGAGCACCAACACTCCAATGTTTTTGTTCACAGCTGTTGCTGTGAACAACAGCCTCATAGAGTCCGAGGAGAATGAAATCCGCTCGGGCCCTGAGTGAGGCCTTTGGGTAATTTATTAGAAAGTTCTGCCCTCTAGTGGCAGAATGTACTAGTAGCCTTATAGCCCTTCCTAGCTTGGTTATACCAGCATTAAAGTCCTGCACCCTTTTTAAAGAACCTCGCCTTCGGCTAGGGCTTTTAACGCTGGAGCGGGCCTTTAATGGCTGGTATAGCCTGCTACAGTGGGCTATGAGGCTATAACTGAATGTGGGTGTGTGCATATAATCTTCAGTCGCCTGCCACAGGTTTCAGGTCACCACAATTTCAGTTAATAGTTAAGGAGTTACATTTGGTCATTCAAAATGTGTTAAATGAGCACATAGAGCTATATGATTAAAAACATGTTACCATGTTTGCATCAAATGAAGGCAATTAATATCGTTTAACTATCACATTTCCATATAATTCAGTTCTTACCTAAAACATACAAACACCAGTTTGCTCAGTAATATTGGGATGCCATTAATAAGGTGCAGCATGATTAACATCTTTGTGTTGTTATTTTTGGGAGTGTTTTCTGTGAGAACCAGACTAATTTAGGTGTTAGAGCGCATTATACAGAGGCATTATTTACTTTCAGTCCCAGGAGGTGCCCTTAGTCTTCACTAATATTGTGGGTTTACTCTACTGAAAGAGTTGAAGACGGCTGATTTTGTAAATCTACAGATGTGGGTTATTATGAACACATATATTGTCTGAGGTGACATATATGGTGAGACATAGTGATATGGCAACAGAAACCAATCAGACCTTCAATTCCCTGCATCACCGGACTAGAATGTAATGCCATGCATATTTGGCTTCCCTCAATTGCTCCAGGTGCTTAATCCTCGCTGCGTGGCAATTGTCAGGGCTCTACTTTGATCTCAGTGCCTGATCTTTTAAAGTGCTCCAGCAAGTGTGAGGCAGGCCTAGAGAAGAGTTTTCTCTGGTTCCATGGTAGCTAGTTCTGGGTCAATGAAACTCCTACTAAGAAAAGTAGTGAAAGAGGCAAATTCCAGTCAATTTTCATTAGCATTAGGAACTAACCCAGCACAGAGCAGCTGAGACCCCTGGCGTGCCGCTTGTGACCTCTGGAAATGCCTTTGCAACTCATGGCCTCAGAGGTGGCAAAATCAGTGCCAAGAACACAATTGTGTATTGCATTATCAGCATTAGGCTTCAACTTCCTTGTTTTCTGCTCATGTTTTTTTTATCACATTAATAACGAATAGTAGCCTATCATTCACTAATACTGTAATTAAATGTGGAGCAGAAGGATCTAGATTGGGACCTTCTCTAACATTTTAGCTATGTAAAATACAAAGCGTTTAAATGCATATTGTGAGCGAGAATCTTCGTTGGAGAGAGTTCGATGAGAGACTTTGTGTATGCGTGATCATGTTTGTATGTGGTATGAGTGAAGTGCGTGAGTGAGAGAGTCAAAGTGATAAGAGTATGAGTTAGTGAGTGAGTGAGAAACGGTGAGTAAGGGAAAGAGTGAATGGAAGAGACTGAGTAAAAATGAATGTGTGCATGTGAGTGAAAAAGAGTGAGTGTGAGTGATGGGAATGAGTGTGATTAAGTGAAAGTAAGTGAGAATGTGTTTTTGTGGTTGTAAGTCTGCTGATGGACCTGACATGATTCTTGGCTTATTGAGGCACCCATGGTAGAATGCTGGCACTGTTATACTGGGGGCACGCTGTGCATATGCATACCCACACCAAAATGCTGGCACAGGCATACTGGAGGTGAATGTTAATATGGGGCACAAATGGAAAAATGCTAGTCTAGACATACCAGAGTAAATTCTTGGCATAGGTGGAACCAGCGGTTAAATGCTGGAATATAGGAGGAGTTTCTTGGAATAAAGGTGTAACACTGTTTCATTTGTAAGAGGGTCATCCATAAGAAAATGGTGTCCACAAAATACCAGCTGTAATGTTTAACATAAGGGTCATCCATAGCACATGGATTACAGGATTTGAAAAAAATATGGCAGTGGCATATTGTATGTAATGGTTGACCAAAAGTTGCGCCCATGTCAAAATGCTGGCCCTAGCAAAGGAGGCAATCTTCGACATATGGGACCATAAACAAAGGTCAACTCATGGGGACTGTCATGTTCAATTATCTTTGCACACCATGAAATGACTTGAATATTTAACAATGCTTTAGCAAATAGAATTTGTGCTTTAAAACAGCCCATTTTTTCAAAAGTTTCTCAAGGGAGATAAACCCTACCACCTACCAGCCTCCACGTCCTAGGAAATGTCTTAGTGCAATTCCGGTAAATGTTTACCTGACATATCATGTCAGCACCCTGATATAGATATTTATATAGGCATTTGTCTGAGTTATCTTCCTATGTTAATCATGCAGTTATTGTGGAAATTCAGCAATGTTAATTATTGTGATTTAAACAGGGCTAAGGTCATGTGACATCACTTCCTGAGAATAGTCAGGGTCAAAAGTCATATGATCCTGTAATGCCCTTAACACAAAACTGCAAAATGAACAGATGATGGCCATAATGCTGAACAATGCAAACATTCACCCCCAGTAACAAAGATCTGGGTTTAATCAATTGTTTTTTTTGCCCACCACGTCACCCCAGTTTGGACCTAGCCATATGCAAATCAGTTTTGACCCCATTCCCCATTGGAACAGTCCAGCCCAAAAGGCCAGACTACGTCTTCCTTAGGCCCAGAAACAAGCATGCTGGGACCTGTTTGGGGTAACACCCCTCATCAGCAAGGCTAGCCTGAATCTCTTGGTGCCGTGAGCACTAGACCCACTTCTAGGAATACCCCTCCCTCTTAGGTTGACAAAGGCAAAAAGAACAGATGATGGACGGAATGCTGAACAATGCAAACATTCACCCCCAGTCACAAAGATCTGGGATTAATCCATCGTCTTTTGTTCAACATGCCACACAAGTTTGGACCTATCCATATGCAAATCCATCCTGGACCACAAACAAGCATCCTTAAACCAGTTTCAGTGTATTACCCCTCATCAGCCAGGCTAGCTTGAATCCACTGTCGCCGTGAGTATGGGAACCACGTCTGAGTGTGCCTTTCCCATTTAGGGCGACAAAGGCAAAAAGAACAGATGATTGATGGAATGCTGAAGAATGCAAACACTCACCCCCAGTCACAACGATCTGTGTTTAATCCATCTTTGTTTGCCCACAACAGCACCCCATTTTGGACCTAGCCATATGCAGATCAGTCTTGACCCTGTTCCCCAAAATGGGGCATGATGCCATTTCCACTACTACCTGGCACTTTTGCAAATCAAGGTGCATGCTTCAGGACACCTTTTTACATAAAGACTCTCTAAGGCAGTAACCATAAAATTCCAATGTGGGTCTAATATTACCACCTGCACACCAATAACCCATACAGTTAGAGTAAAATCAATAATGGTTGTTACGACTAGTCTGAACCAGACAAATAATTTCTTTTCTAAATCCCCTTGAATTTGAGGTCATTTTGATCCATGTACCACTACAAGGTCATCATCAAGTTGTATTATCATGCAGAGCAAAAGGGCAGAGTTCTGCAGAAGCGATGACAGAATATAGACTCAGTGAGATGGAATGAATGAAATAGAAAACATGGCTGCCAGGCAGAAAACATATAGAAATGGGAGAGAGAAGATATTTCCAGTCATAAAAACTAAAAAAATGTATTCTAAATAAGGAGTACCGGGCTACTCATCCTGAGCGTCCTAAAATCAATGTATACAAGTAGCTAAGTGCTTGAAGAAAGTGCTGACACATTCAAAATGACTTTTCCACAGATGAAGGAATCACTCATTAGGCGTTCTGAGCTTCACCCTGGAAAGTTGCATCCTATTTATTAACTCCACCCACTATAGCATATCAGCCTGTCTTCATCTTCTGGATTTTTTTTTATTTACATGAAACCCCAAAGCTTTGAGTATCAGATAAAAGACATCTTTTATTTCGGGTGGACATTTGAAAAAAGGAAAAAGAGTAGAAATGAAGAAGCTTCAAAACCATTCTGTGATAATAACAATGTCACAGGCTGTGTCATGTATTTTGTCGAGCTGATAATCTGATCTAAAGTGATCATTCATTCCTTTTATATATTCAAGGAACTACGTTCTGTGGTATCGTGGTAAGATGTCAATAAGTTGTTCCACATAATTGTGTCATGATTACAGAGGAGAGCAATGGAACTGCAGTACACGTGGATCGAGGCACTATCTGCCATACTTTTAAGAATGCATTCACCTACCTGTGTTTTTTGGGAGGCAAAAATAATGATAAAGCAGTCCAAAATGTTTTGGAAGTCATATAGTTTGCACATGGGTTGTCCATGACCAAGAGGAATCCTGAACTCACATTCAAACCTTTTTGCCTTTTTGAGCTTAAGGTGGATGGATTAATGAACAACACCAACTTTGGCGTCAAGACCTAGAGATTTTAAGGTCTCAAAGATTATTGATGAATGATCCTCTAGTATGAAAAGTGCTGATTTTTCACTTCTCACTTCTCTATTTTGGGCATAGTTTAAAAATCATAACTCCCCTGATTCTTCCATAATTGCATTGGTATGGTGTTCCAGGCACTCAAGGGCATGTTTAAAGGCTACAAGATGGGCACCTCTGACAGAATCTGGTATGAACAGGGATCAAGTATGTGTCCGTGCAGAGCAAATCGGGACGGTGGAGGAGGCATGGAAACAGTGGTAATGAAGGAACACCACTTGAGAATCTTGAGGCACAGGTAGTGGAACATTTGCCTCAGGGCCCAGAGCTTTGGTATCTGACTCAAAACAAAATATATCTTTTGGCCATGATCCTCCCTTTTTGATTTCACAGCTGATGTTTGGAGCAATGCAGTGTCTGCAGTCCTCTGAATAGACACGTTACATGCACCCTGGGTAAAAAGAATGGCATTTTAATTCCAAGAAGCCATAAATGTCACATTTCTAAAACTGGTGTTTTTGTGAAGAACCCATTTGCTGTTGCTCAGAGCCATGATATGGGAAGGAGTGGTGAATGCTTTTGACCTCAAACTTCTAGAAAAATAGCAAGTGATTTTTAGATCACACATATTTCCTTACAGCCCCTAAAACAGGACACACTGTTATTGTACAACATGAGATGAACCGTAAATTTACAAACTTGGAATGTGCTGTAAATAACAGCTTTGCTGTGCCAAGGTAATCTATGGAATATTGTGTCCCCTGTGTAGTTATAGTTAGGTCGTAATTTCCATAGAAAGAACATTTGGCACTGTTTGAGGAATCTTCACTAAACTTCCCTAAAAGTAGTTCATCTACCTCAGCTTTGTTCTGGAATGCTTCCGGCTGATATTTCAAGGTGGTTGAGGGAGGGCAGTGGGGTGGGTCAGTGGGGGAAGCAAACATTTGAGTCCTAAAATGCTTTTTCCTATGCATTTTCCCTATGGAATTTTAGACATCGCTACAGCCAAAAAGGCAGAAGAAAATGGTACCACATTTAGCACAAAGCAAGATCTTAACTTAGAAAGTGTACGTCTTATGAAGTAAATCTGATGAGCAGTTTTTGAGAAATGTGTTTATGAGAGCATTACATGTCAGAGCTTTAAGATAGGGGACCATATGATTATACTGAACCACAGACGCAGTTGGGTGTTTTTAGAGGCAGGAGACTGGGAGAGGCCTGCAACTCTGATGTAGGGATAGTGGCCCCACAGATGTCATTGTATTATTCCTTGCACTGAGCAGACAATGGAAAGGTGCTCACAGTGCATTATGCAAGCATAGAGCTCTGCTATAGTCTTGTCATGGAGCCTTCAATGTGAAAGGCTGAGTACCTTACATTAAATATTTCACAGTTGTTGTAGCAAGGTGACAGTATTATGTAGTATGACTGGGGAGCCTTACCATGTAATCCTAACACAATACGTAAAGGGGGACCTCAGATTCACACTAGTTAACCTTAGCTCAGTTCTGGTAGAGTGGCAAAGAGCAGTCAGCCTACTTAGATGAACATGTGTTAAGCATTCCACAGCACCAACATGGACGATAAGTAATTTACACAACTTCAGAGAAATCCAAAATCAATTCATAAAAATAAAAAATATTTTTATATAATTTTAAACACCAAACGTAGTTGACAGACAAAGGACAACTAGAGTTATCAATCTCACAGCTTTAAATAAATCAGTACTTTGCAGAGCTGTCAAATTCTAGCATTGCAGTCTATGGGAGAAAACACATTATGCAGTTGATCCACTGGCCAAGCCTCAGCTGTTAGTACAATTTTACCTGGCTCGTGGGGTTGGGATGCAGAGGTGTGCTGGCTGTCCTTGGTGCTGAGCTGGGCTCGCGGTCTTGAAGTGGGTGCCTGAGCAAAAGGTGACTTACAGGTTGAGTTCAGTGAAGCCCTTTGGTTCTTTAGGTTAGAGTTGGCCTCGAACCAGGAATCACCTGGCAGAACACCACGGCAACACTCAGGCAACTTGGGTGCAGAGACACGCCTGACTATCTGTGGTGCTGAATGGCATCCGTGGGTGCTGACTTCACCAGGGGTGCAAATGCAGGCTGGACCGGATGCAAGTACTGAACAACAGAGCCACTGAGGTGGTTAGTTGAACAGTGAAGGTGGATCCTGGGGTGTAGAGCATTGAGTAAATCAGGTGGTAGTCAGACTGACCACCAACAATCATTGGTGCTGGAAAGCACATCGGTTTGAAGAATCTTCTTCTAGAGGACGAGGGGAACGATGTAGGAAGTTGAGGCTCACTGAAGGTTGAAGTTGCAGTTCTCTGAAGGTGCCTGACCACTTTCTTTTGGGCAGTCACGCTTTGGGGCCCAGGGGACAGTTCCTGGAAGTGCAGTCTGGTCCTGCTGTCATCAGGGGACTAGACCCTCTAGTCTTAGGGAGTTCTGGTGAAGGGGAATGGATGCAAAGGGGTTCATCTTCCCTTTGGAACTGGTCTAGTCCATAGCGAGTTGAAGTCTAGCAGAATGCAGAGTGGCTACCACAGATGCAGTTGTTGTGCTTCTCTTTGTGTAGTCCTGCCTTGTCATGGATTCGGTCTCTTCTTCTTTCACAAGAGATCTGCGGCTCTGGTGTCAGAGGGGCCCTTAAATCATACATTTAGGAGGTGTTAAGAGGTAGGAGGACTAGTGACTGTCCCTGAGGTGACCACATCCAGTGGGTGTATGTTACTAAACTACGAAGAACCCACTATTTTTAAGTCTTTTCAAGATGGCATGGGCCATCTTCCACGGTACACTCCAGTTTGGCCACCCTAGATTCGGTGGTGCAGCCTTTGAAGCTCACCACAGTGATGGGTCCATTCACTAGTCTTCCTGGCAGGGCAGAGGTGTTACCTCTATCCTTCACAGGCCTTTGTTCTGACCTCTGGGAGCGGTACCCACTCCCCAGCACAAGGTCAGATCTCTGTCTTGGAGGCAACTGCTCAGGAAAGCCCGCCAAGGCACAGCTGTCAAAGCAGGGATGAATGATTGCTCCATCTCAGGCTTGAGTATCTTATCCAATTCTATTTCTGTTGCATTCTGGAACATGTCATTTTCATAAATGTTTATTTCTGAATATCAAAATCCATAAAACATCATAGATTAAAATGTAAATATACAATTAACCACAGTGTAAAATCATTGAAATAAAAATAAAACAAGCAGTCAACCATGGCTCCACTAGATTGTACAATAGCCTAGAGTATTGAATAAAAAGAGAGGATACAAATCATAAAGCAAACTCCAAATTAAACCATGTGGGTCTTTAAAAATACGGTTAAAAGTGCTATAAAAAATAAGACAGTGAAAGGGCCACAAAAGCTACATCAAATACTTCAATGCTGCATTCCACGCCTGCGGAGAAGCCAGGCAGTGTGCAGAAATATGGCCATTGCAACCACAATCATCTCTCTTGTATCAAAGTGTAAAATGTGAGGTGCGGGTGCTTATTGCCTGAAAAACAAGACATTGCAGAACAGTTTTAGCCAGTGCTTGCGTGGTTTAGCCAGGACAAAAAATGGCAAAATGGTGAAGTTTATCCGCAGCATAGTAGATTGGACACCTCCTTGAACTGCAATACTTCTTACCCCAAACCATACAAAATCTTTTTACCAGCAGGACTCCGTACCTCCATTTTAAGTAGAGCTGTAATGGGGTAATGCCAGGCAGAGAGTAAAAGACCAGTCCATAAACAGGACTGATCTTTGTTGAGAGAATTGAGAGAGAGCTGCCTGTTGGTGAGTTCTATCTCTGTACTAACCACCTTCATTGCCCTCTCAAGTTTTCAGTCGATGGAAGTGAGTTTGGGTGTAGGAGTATTCGAGAAGGCTCCAGACAGAGGTATTTTTCCCTATCTGTCAACCAGGAAGCAAACAAACAGTGCCACTAAGCAAAGAGGGGCGAAGAGAGTTGGCCCAGCCCAGTCTCTTCCAAGTTATCTTCTTCCGGGCACACGCCTGGCATGTCCTGCGTGCGGCCTAGGAAAAGGCATTCAGAACCGCTGTCCATTCAGGTGCCCGCCTCCAAGAAGGATTGAAGACATGGAGATGAAGTCCCACCCCAAGTGAGTGGTGAGCCCAGGCAGCACAGTAGGAGTACACAGCATACTGCGCCACGGTCAGGAGAAGACGCTTTTTCTACACGTTAAAAGCTTTTCTACCCATGTATCATTTCAGATTTATCCGCCTGTTCTTTACAGATGCTCTCATTATTGAACCTGATAACCAGACTGTCAAAATCAGTTACTCCTTCCAATACAGTGGCATTACACCATAGTTGACTTCTTACTGCCTTCCTTTTGTCTAATATCATGACTCATGTATGATGAGATCAGTAGCCCATTTGTGTACAAGATATAGGATTCAATTGCCTGGAAAAAATAAAAGAGGGATCAGGTCACATGCCAAGCGAGGACCATCATGCTGAATCAGAGTCAGTAATGGGACCTCCTTGTTAAATAAAGAAAATGCACAATGTATTTACTAACACTCATCCCTCATGCCATCCCTGTCCTATAGTGAAATGTTTTTTTGTCCTTCCAATGTGCACATCCATAATTGCTTGTGTTTAAGAGCTTAATGGTCACAAGACTATAGATGAAGCGAAAGACTTGCTCGGCCTTCTCTGCACCACTTACAAACAAAGCCTGCAAATGTATAAATGTTATTTTCTTCTGTCTCTTGGATGGTGCGCGCTACTTTGTCAAATATTTTGCCAACTGATCTATTAAAGAAATTAAAGAAAAGTGATGCAGTTTTGGTCTCTTACACTGCTGAGATGAGACAACAATGCACTTAGAGCTGCAAGTAGGGTAGAAAGCAGAGTGTTGATATTCACTGTTCACATCATGCGGTTTGCCCCTTCTTGTGTAACTAGAGATGCCAATTCTAAGAGTGCCACAAATGTAGTACCAGTATATTGCACAGAAGAAGACAAATACTATGATTTTGAACTTCTCCTTGGCTCACTAGACGCACTTTTGTGAGTTCTCTACATCGCTCCAACAATGCATCACTCTATAGCAACTCCAAACACCAAGATAAGCTGTATTAATATAAATTTGTGTATTGCTGATTCAACCAGTAAGTACATTTCACATGAGAAATCAATCACTTTTCAACCACACAATGTTGAAGTATTTTCCATTCACTGCAGTGGACAAGCCATTTGAGCACATTTTGAATGTTCTTGACGTTGACTGTCCTCAGCTTTTAGAAAATATGTTCCTTAAATATTAAGACAAAAATGTGTTTCTGGTGTGATAGGGAATTTGATATAGATAGCAACAGAAGTCAAAGAAAACAATGAAGAGTCTTCAGCATTGGGGTCATCTTGGGACATAATGACACACATTAATGTAAGTGTGGATCACTGGCCCTGCATGTACCCAAACCCCTCCAAATAGATAAAATTATATTGTCTTTCTCAAGCTAACAGTAGTGAACACAACCAAGGAAAAATGGAAAATATAAACTGGATTGTTTGCTAACAACTAAGTAAATGTAGAATACATTAATCATTTTAGAGCAAGGCAATGTGACAGAGAAAATCTGAAAAAAACAATTCAAGAGATATTTGACAAGGATGGATGGAGCTGAGATTCACCTCGAGGGTTCACGCTGGAAAATGGAATGAAATCTGACAAAAGCACCAAATAAATGGAGGATAAACATGAGCATAGTAATTTGCTGTTAATACTTTATTCTCTTCACCATCTGCTGATAAACAATTTCCTTGAAAACATACAAACCTAAAATAATTTGACCAGGAAGTCTACAAATAACACAAGGATCCATATTTATGGATAATTATACAGCAGTAACGATATAGATTCACTTGAAAATGTTTTTCTAATTTGATTGAAAGCCAGAGAGGTTCAGTGCACACCCAATCACATACCCCCTTCCTTCAGAGAGTTTGCTATGGAATCAAATGTTTTTATTGTGGGGAATCATGCAAGGAACAACAGTGCTATGTGAGGGGTTAATTCATTGATATACTACAGAAAATGCAAGTCATGATTAGGCATATACTTCTTAATATGTTTTCCATAGCAGTGGTCTGGCAGACTCTCCATATGTTTGAAAGTGCTGGAAGTGGTTGTTTGTGTAAAAGAAATCAACGTTAATATACAATATTTGAAAAAGGCATCCAAGCGAGGAGTCACTTCCTTAGGAAAAAAGGGCTGCATCACCATACCTAGTTAACCTTAGAAAAATTCTCAAAAGATGCACAACTGAATTCTTTCAATATGAATACATATCCCACAAACAGTCATAGTATACATATCCCACATTCAATTAGAAAACATGTAAAAGTATAATTTAAGCTTCAACCATACTAATGTATTATTCCTACCTGTCCATTTCCTGTGAACATTCAAACAGGGTCTTCTTCCGAAGATGACTGTAATGTATCAGAATGCAGTAAAAATCGTCAAGGGATTCAGTAATGGAGTATGAGATGTTATAATAATAACTGGGAATTCAAATGATTCTCACCTGCTCCTGTTGTGCTGCCAGGCGCAATGAACAGCAAGACAGCTCTAGAACCCTCATGGGCAGCCATGGCAACACAATCAGCAAATGAAAAGACTACTGCATCTTATTAGAACTTTGGAATGTTGGGAGCTCCATTGAAAACAATGAAGTTTTCCAGGCTTCTAATGGCCAGTAGAAGCCCAGAGCACCAACACTCCAATGTTTTTGTTCACAGCTATTGCTGTGAACAACAGACTCAAGGAGCCCGAGGAGAATGAAATCCCCTCGGGCCCTGAGTGAGGCCTTTGGTTCATTTATTAGAAAGTTCTGCCCTCTAGTGGCAGAATATTCTAACAGCCTTATAGCCTTTCCTAGCTTGGTTATACCGGCATTAAAGTCCTGCACCCTTTTTAAAGAACCTCGCCTTCGGCTAGGGCTTTTAACGCTGGAGCGGGCCTTTAATGGCTGGTATAGCCCGCTACGGTGGGCTATGAGGCTATAACTGAATGTGGGTGTGTGCATATAATCTTCAGTCTCCTGCCACAGGTTTCAGGTCACCACAATTTCAGCTAATAGTTAAGGAGTTACATTTGGTCATTCAAAATGTGTTAAATGAGCACATAGAGCTGTATGATTAAAAACATGTTACCATGTTTGCATCAAATGGAGGCAATTGATATAGTTTAATTATCACATTTGCATATAATGCAGTTCTTACCTAAAACATACAAACACCAGCTTGCTCACTAACATTGAGATGCCATTAATAAGGTGCAGCATGATTAATATCTTTGTGTCTTTATTTTTGGGAGTTTTTTCTGTGAAAACTAGGACTAATTCGGGCATTAGAGCGCATTATACAAAGGCATGATTTACTTTCAGTCCCAGGAGGTGCCCTTGGTCTTCACTAATATTAGGGGTTTTCTCTACTGAAAGAGTTGAAGACGGCTGATTTAGTAAATCTACAGATGTGGGATATTATTAACAAATATTTTCTCTATGGTGAGGCTTAGTGATATGGCAACAAAAACCAATCAGACCTGCAATTTCCTGCATCACCGCACTAGAATGTAATGCCATGCATATTACATTTTCCTCAATTGCTCCAGGTGCTTAACACTCGCTGCATGGCACTTGTCAGGGCTCTACTTTGATCTCAGTGCCTGATCTTCTAAACTGCTCCAGCAAGTGTGAGGCAGGCCTAGAGAAGAGTTTTCTCTGGTTGCCACGGTAACTACTTCCGGGTCCATGAAACTTCTACTAAGAAGAGTAGTGAAAGAGACAAATTCCAGTCAGTTTTCCGTGACAGCATCAGGAACTAACCCAGCACAGAGCAGCTGGCATGCCACTTGTGACCCCTGGAAATGCCTTTGCAACCCATGGCCTCAGAGGTGACAAAATCAGTGCCAAGAACACAACTGTGTATTGCATTATCAGCATTAGGCTTCAACTTCCTTGTTTTCTGCTCATCATTTTTATCAAATGAATAATGAATAGTAGCCTATCATTCACTAATACTGTAATTAAACGTGGAGCAGAAGGATCTAGATTGGGACCTTCTCTAACATTTCCGCTAAGTAAAATAAAAAGGGTTTAAATGTATGGTGTGTGCGAGCATCTTGGTTAGAGAGAGTTTGATGAGAAACTTTGTGTATGGGTGAGCATGTTTGAATGTGGTATGAGAACGTCAAAGTGATCAGAGTATGAGTTAGTGAGTGAGTGTGAAACAGTGAGTCAGGGAAAGAGGGAATGCAAGAGACTGAGTAAAAATGAATGCGTGCAAGTGAGTGTAGATGAGTGAAATAGAGTGAGTGTGAGTGATGGGAATCAGTGTCATTACCACCTACCAGCCTCCATGCCCTAGGAAATGTCTTAGTGCAATTCCGGTAAATGTCCCCCTGACATATCATCTCAGCACCCTGATATAGATAATATTTATATAGGCATTTGTCTGTGTTATCTTCTTCTGTTAATCATGCAGCTATTGTGGAAATTCATCAATGTTAATTATTGTGATTTAATCAGGGTTAAGGTCATGTGACATCACTTCCTGAGAATAGTCAGGATCAGAAGTCATATTATCCAGTGTTGCCCTTAGCGCAAATTGGCAAAACGAACAGATGATGGGCAGAATGCTGAACAATGCAAACATTCACCCCCAGTCACAAAGATATGGGTTTAATCAATTGTATTTTTTGCCCACCACGTCACACCAGTTTGGACCTAGCTATTTGCTAGGTCCAAACCCGAAAGGCCAGTCCAGGTCTTCCTTGGACCACAAACAAGCATGCTGGAACCAGTTTCGGGTTAACACCCCTCATCAGCAAGGCTAGCCTGAATCCCTTGGTGCGGTGAGCACGGGACCCTCTTCTGAGCATACCCTTCCCACTTCGGGTGACAAAGGCAAAAAGAACAGATGATGGACGGAATGCTGAACAATGCAAACATTCGCCCCAGTCACAAAGATCTGTGATTAATCCATTGGTCTTTTGTGCAACATGCCACCCAAGTTTAGACCTAGCGATATGCAAATCCATCATGACCCTGTTCCCCATGGGAACAGTCCAGGCCAAATTGCCAGGCCAGGTTCTCCCTGGACCACAAACAAGCATCCTTGGACCAGTTTCAGTGTATTACCCCTCATCAGCCAGGCTAGCTTGAATAGACCAGCGCCATGAGTATGGGAGCCATGTCTGGGCATGCCTTTCCCACTCAGGGCGACAACGGAAAAAAGGAACAGATGAGGGGCTGAATGCTGAACAATGCGAACACTCACCCCCAGTCACAAAGATCTGGGTTTAATCCATCTTTCTTTGTCCACAACAGCACCCGAGTTTGGACTTAGCCATCTGCAGATCAGTCTTGACCATTTTCCCCAAAATGGGGCATGATGCCACTTCCACAACTCCCTGGCATTTTTGCGAATCAAGGTCCTTGCTTCAAGAGACCTTTTTACCTAAAGACTCTTTAGGGCAGTAACCAGAAAATTCCAACAGGGGTCTAATATTACCATCTGCACACCAATAACCCATACACGTTTGTTCTTCGTTGTTATAAATAAACAATAGGATCTAGAATTTACTACTGTGCTGTAGTGTAGCCATTTTTGTGCACTTTGTTCTAGATGCATTTTATTTAACCTCGCACTGTTATTTTTCAATAACCAGTTTCACGGTCTTATTTTATTTCTTCTATCACACTGTTCAGCTTACTTCAGTACCGGAGTTCTCAAACAATACATTCTTGCTCGCTCTGTGCTTCAGTCAGGGATACAGTCTGGTACGTTGCCGATAGACGTGGTAGGAGTTTAGTCTTTAGGGTTCGTAGAAAGTACACATTCTTACGTAGGGACGCTTCTTAGAACACCGGCGTGTTAATTATAAAAACACTTCTTAGTCCTGGTACACGTAAGAGGGAGATTCCAACCAGGGAACCACAACTAGACGCTGACTGCCCTGTTGCAGATGCTGATCCAGATCACAGGCCTTTGCTAAGGTATGAGGGTTGATGTCCTCCCAGGGAACCTGAAAGGCAGGCTTAGAGCTTAACATGCTGTGCTCAAAATAGAACTTAGAAGAGAGAACGTAATCTAGTAGCACTATGATAGCGTTATTCCTATGTTTCACTCTCCTCGTTACTATTTCAATCCTACTGTGTTGTATGGTTCTGGTTACTGCGGCTCACCCCCTTGTTATCTAAAATGCAGTTGTTTTATTAAATCAATCTTTAAAACTCAAACTGCCTTTGTCATTTGTATATGAGACCACACTGGGTATGAGAGAACTGGTTGGGATCTGAGTGACCACGACTTCCCTGGGAAGCACTAAGATGTAATGCGCTCGGCTGCCCAATTATCTCTTCCCTTTGGGAGAGATGAGGCACTGCTAGTTAGCCGGAGCAAAACCGGATTGGGGGTGACAAGGGTCCTTCGCCTTGGGTTAGACTTAGTCCCCCACACTGTGAACGATCCTGCCACCCAAAAATCCAGTAGTCTCATTAGGATAATGAGAGCCTACGCGACAGTGCATTCCATATATATCTGCAAATGGTGGCTAAGACTCCATCAGTTTTGTGGATTCTATATTTGTGAATGAAGGAGTACACATCAGGAGTTAAGTTGCTGAAAGATGGTGGGGAGGTGGGGGAAACTTGGTTTAAGAGCCAAATAAAATCTGGGTCATCAAAGGTGATGAATACAGCTATTTGACGTTTGTGCTTGGGTAGACCCTCCACTTATGGGCTTACATTCAGATGAAAGTCCCTTGTGGTTGTCTTGATTGAGATTGGGATGGTTGTATTTTGGATTTCTTTCTCAAGGCTTTGGGCTTCCTATGGTTTGATTATATGTAGCATGTGCCTTTTTATGGCTTTCAATATGAGATTCTGGTATGCTGGGTGTTTGACACATACTGCGTGTAGTAATACAAGACAATCAAAGTCAGACTTCCATTGGTGAAGCCCATGGCTTCAGATGGCAAATTTGACAGCCTTTCTATGCCTTCACTATAGAGGACTATGTAAGGGCAATTCAAACGTATCACCATATCAACATAAAACAAAGGATGTAAGAAATATAAACATTTAAGGATGATTTGCCTTACAAGTTCCCTTATCATTAACTGTAATGTCATGCATACCCCTTTTAAAGTTTCTATTATGAACTGTTTAACATTTGGGGGTGAGAGGTAGAGTGTAGAAGGGAGCAGACAGAGAGGGAGTGTATGAAGGATGAAATAGGTTTGACCTAGATTTTTTCTTCTGAAGATTAAACTGGTAAGGTTAATTCAGGAAACCTCTTCTGATCATTGTGTGGCAGGAGTACACAGTTGCTACTTAAACCTTATGAAATGATCTCAGTAAGACTGGCCTCATGTTTGTAGTGATGTAATGTTTTGCTTGGATTATTTAGTGGGAGTCGTTTACTTTTATAAGCTAATGTTTTAAGATCTTTTGTGGATTAGAACAGGACCTGTGTGAGATGAAGCTCTGGCACAAGTGTCTGTCAGATTCTAGCCTCCTACAAGACAGGAACTATCCTATTGAGCTACCACTAACCGTGCATAATCTTTTAAAAACGACCAATGGTTCAAAGTGAGGTCATAAAAAGGTGATGTTGTAAAAAACTTTTTAAAATATCTAAGACTATGTGATACCTCTAAATGAATTCATGGCAAGAATGCACACAAATGGCATGCATCTTATCTTTTCAAAACAGACTTTTAATTTAATAACAGTGAGGTGAGCAGATGAATAATTAGCACTTTGATAAGCAGAAGGGATCAGTAATCAAGTGATCACACACCAATAGAATGAAACAGTAGTTAACAGCTGTATAGCCAAAAGAGAACTTAAGACGTTTGAATTTCAAAAAAATAAAAGAAATAATGGCGGATACGACTAGTCTGAACCAGACAAATGATTTATTTTCTAAATCCCCCTGAATTTGAGGGCATTTTGACCCATATAGTACTACAATGTCAGCATCAAATTATATTAACATGCAGAGCAAAAAGACAGAGTTCTGTAGAAGCGATGACAGAATATGGACTCAGTGAGATGGACTGAATGAAATAGTTGGAAAACATGGCTGCAAGGCAGGAAACATATAGAAACGGGAGAGAGAAGATATTTCCAGTCATAAAAACTTCAAAAATAAACTCTAAATAAGGAGTACCTGGCTGCTCATCTTGAGTGTCCAAAAATAAATGTATAGAAGTAGCTAAGTGCTTGAAGAAAGTGCTGACACATTCAAAATGACTTTTCCATATGTGAAGGAGTCACTCATTAGGCGTTCTGAGCTTCACCCTAGAAAGCTGCATCCTGTTTATTAACTCCACCCACTATAGCACATCAGCCTGTCTTCATCTTCTGGATTTTCTTATTTGCATGAAACCCCAAAGCTTTGAGTATCAGATAAAAGAACATCTTTTATTTCTGGTGGACATCTGAAAAAAAGGCAGAGAAGTGTAGAAATGAAGAAGCTGCAAAACCATTCAGTGATAATACCAATGTCATAGGCTCTGTCATGTATTTTATCGAGCTGATCATTTGATCTGAAGTGATCATTTGTTCCTTTTATATATTCAAGAAACTCCGTTCTGCGGTATCGAGGAAAGATGTCAATAAGTTGTTCCACATAATTAAGTCATGATTACAGGGTACGGCAATGGAACTGCAGTACACATGGATCCAGGCACTATCTGATATACTTTTAAGAATGCATACACCTACTTGTGTTTTTTGGGGAGGCAAAAATAATGATAAAGCAGTCAAAAATATTTTAGAAGTCATAGAGTTTGCACATGGGTTGTCCAGGACCAAGAGGAGTCCTGAACTCACATTCAAATCTTTTTGGCTTTTTGAGCTTAAGATGGTTGGATTAATAAACAACACCAACTTTGGCGTCAAGACCTAGAGATTTTAAGGTATCAAAGATTATTGATGATTGATTCTCTAGTATGAAAAGTGCTGATGTTTACCTTTCTCACTTCTCTATTTGGGGGCATAGTTTAAAAATTACAAGTCCCCTGATTCTTCCATAATTGCATTGGTATGGTGTTCCAGGCACTCAAGGGCATGTTTAGAGGCTACAAGATGGATACCTCAAACAGGGTCTGGTATGAACGGGGATCAAGTATGTGTCCATGCAGAGCAAATCGGTACAGTGGAGGAGGCATGGAAACAGTGGTAATGAAGGAGCACCACTTGATAATGTTGAGGCACAGGTAGTGGAACATTTTCCTCAGGCCCTGAGCTTTGGTATCTGACTCAAAACAAAATATATCTTTTGACCATGAGCTTCCCTTTTTGATTTCACAGCTGATGTGTGGAGCAATGAAGTATCTGCCGTCCTCTGAATAGACACATTACATGCACTCTGGGTAAAAAGAATGGTTCTAAGAAGCCATGAATGCCACCTTTCTGAGACTGGTGTGTGTGTGAAGAACCCTTTGCTGTTGCTCAGAGCCATGATATGGGAAGGAGTGGTGAATGCTTTTTACCTCAAATGTCTAGAAAAATGGCAGGTGATTTTAGATCACACATATTTACTTACAGCCCCTAAAACAGGACACACTGTTATTGTACAACATGAGATGAACCTTAAATTTATAATCTTGGAATGTGCTGTAAAAAACAACTTTACTGTGCCAAGGTAATCTATGGAATATTGTGTCCTCTGTGTAGTTATAGTTAGGTCATAATTTCCATAGAAAGAACATTTGGCACTGTTTGACGAATCTTTACTAAACTTCCCTAAAAGAAGTTCATCCACCTCAGCTTCGTTCTGGAATGCTTCCTAGGTGATATGTCAAGGTGGTTGAGGGAGGGCAGTGGGGTGGGTCAGTTGAGGAAGCAAAAATCCTAAAAGTCCTAAAATGCTTTTTCCTATGCATTTTCCCTTTGGAATTTTAGACAGCGCTACATCCAAAAAGGCTGAAGAGAATTATACCACATTTCGCACAAAGCAAGATCTTTACTAAGAAAGTGTACTTCTTGTGAAGTAAATCTGATGAGTAGTTTTTGGGAAATTAGTTTATGAGAGCATTACACATCAGAGCTTTAAGATAGGGGACCTTATGATTATACTGAACCTCAGACGCAGTTTGGTGTGTTTAGTGGCAGGAGACTGGGAGTGGCCTGCAACTCTGATGTAGGGCCATAGATGTCACTGTATTATTCTTTGCACTGAGCAGACAATGGGAAGGTGCTCACAGTGCATTATACAAGCATAGAGCTCTGCTATAGTCTTGCCATGGAGCCTCCAATTTGAAAGGCCAAGTACCTTAAATTAAATATTTCACAGTTGTTGTAGCAAGTTGACAGTATTATGTGGTATGACTGGGGAGCCTTACCATGTAATACTAACACAATACGTAAAGGGGGACCTCTGATTCACACTAGTTAACCTTATCTCAGTTTTGGTAGAGTGGCAAAGAGCAGTCAGCCTACTTAGATGAACATGGGTTAAGCATTCGACAGCACCAACATGGACGATAAGTTATTGACACAACTTCAGAGAAATCCAAAATCAATTCATAAAAATAAAGTATATTTTTTTATATACTTTTAAACACCAAACGTAGTTGACAGACAAAGGACAACTGGAGTTATCAGTCTTACAGCTTTAAATAAATCAGTACTTTGCCGAGCTGTCAAATTCTAGCATTGCAGTCAATGGGGGAAACACCATATGCAATTGGTCACTTGAGGTCTGAGTTCCATGGAACCCACCTGGGAGGAAGTTCTTGCTGGTCCACAGGCCAAGCCTCAACTGTTAGAACTGTTAGTACAATTTTAAATGGCTCGTGGGGTCAGGATGCATAGGTGTGCTGGCTGTCCTTAGTGCTGAGCCGGGCTCGAGGTCTTGATGTGGGCGCCTGAGCAAAAGGTGACTTACATGTTGAGTTCAGTGAAGCCCTTTGGTTCTTTAGGTTAGAGTTGGCCTCGGACCAGGAATCACCTGGCACAACACCTGGGCGACACTCAGGCATCTTGGGTGTGGAGGTACTCCTGACTATCTGTGGTGCTGAATGGCATCCGTGGGTGCTGACTTTACCAGGCATGCCAATGCAGGCTGGCAGGGGATGCAAGTACTGAACAACTGAGCCAATGAGGTGGTTAGCTGAACAGTGACGATGGATCCTGGGGTGTAGAGCATCGAGGAAACTAGGTGGTAGTCGGACTAACCACCAACAAGCATTGGTGCTGGAAAGCACAGCGGTTTGAAGAATCTTCTTCTAGAGGACCAGGGGAACGATGCAGGAAGTTGAGGCTCACTGAAGGTTGAAGTTGCAGTTCTCTGAAGGTGCCTGACCACTTACTTTTGGGCAGCCATGCTTTGGGGCGCAAGGGACAGTTCCTGGAAGTGCAGTCTGTCCTGCTGTCATCAGGGGACTAGTACCTCTAGTCCTGGTGAAGGGGATAGGTTGCACAGGGGTTCACCTTCCTTTTGGAACTGGTCTAGTCCATAGCGAATCAAAGTCTAGCGGTGTGCAGAGTGGCTACCACAGGTGCAGTTGTTGTGCCTCTCTTTGTGTAGTTCTGCCTTGTTGTGGATTCTGTCTCTTCTTGGTTCACAAGAGATCTGAGGCTCTGGTGTCAGAGGACCACTTAAATCGTATATTTAGGAGTTGTTAGGAGGTGTGAGGACTAGTGGCCGCCCCTGAGGTGACCACATCCAGCGGGTGTATGTTACTAAACTACCCACAACCCACTATGTTTAAGTCTTTTCAAGATGGCATGGGCAATCTTCCACGGTACACTCCAGTTTGTCCACCCTATAGACAGTGGTGCAGCATTTAAAGGTCACCGCAGTGATGGGTCCATTCACTAGTCTTCCTGACAGAGCAGAGGTGTTATCTCTGTCCTTCACAGGCCTTGTTCTGACCACTGGGAGCGGTACCCACTCCCCAGCATAAGGTCAGATCTCTGTCTTGGAGGCAACCGCTCAGGAAAGCCCGCCAAGGCACAGTTGTCAAAGCAGGGATGCCTGGTTGATCCATCTCAGGCTTGAGTAGCTCATCCAGTTCTATTTCTGTTGCATTCTGGAACATGTCATTATCATAAATGTTTATTTCTGAATATAAAAATCCATAAAACATCATAGATTAAAACGGAAATATACAATTAACCACAGTGTAAAATCATTCAAATAAAAATAAAACAAGCAGCAAATCATGGCTCACACTAGATCATACAAAAGCCTAGATTATTGAATATAAAGAGATGACAAATCATAAAGCAAACCCCAAATTAAACCAGGTGGGCCTTTAAAAATACCGTTAAAAGTGCTATAAAAAACAAGAAAGTGAAAGGGCCACAAAATCCACATCAACGACTTCAATAATGCATTCCACATTTGCAAAGAAGCCAGGCAGCATGCAGAAACATGGTCATTGCAACCACAGACACCTCTCTTGTATCAAAGTGTAAAATGTGAAGCGCGGGTGCTTATTGCCTGAAAAACAAGACATTGCTGAATAGTTTTAGCCAATGCTTACGTGGTTTAGCCGGGACAAAAAAAAGCAAAATGGTGATGTTTCTCCGCAGCATAGTAGAGTGGGTACCTACTCGAACTGCAATACTTCTCACCCCAAACTATACAAAAACTGTTTACCAGCAGGACCCCGTACCTCCGTTTTAAGTAGAGTTGTAATGGGGTAATGTAAGGCAGAGAGTCAAAGACCAGTTCATAAACAGGACTGATCTTTGTTGAGATAATTGAGCGAGAGAGACGCCTCTTGGAGAGTGTTATCTCTGTACTAAACACCTAGATTGCCCTCGCAAGCATTCGGTCAATGGAAGTGAATTTGGGTGTAGGAGTATTTGAGGAGGCTCCAGCCAGAGGTACTTTTTTCCTTATCTGTCAACCAGGAAGCAAACAAACAGTGCCACTAAGCAAAGAGGAGCAAAGAGAGTTGGCCAAGCCCAGCCTCTTCCAGGCTATCTTCTTCCGGACACACTCCTGGCACGTCCCGTCTGCGGCCTAGGAGAAGGCATTCAGAACCACTGTCCATTCAGGCACCCCACCTCCAAGAAGGACTGAAGCAATGGGGATGAAGTCCCACCCCAAATGAGTGGCGAGCCCAGTCAGCACAGTGGAAGTAAACTGCATCCTGCGCCACGGTTCGGAGAAGACGCTTTGTAGCACTCTTCATTCAGGGAACCTGCTTCCGAAGAGGACTGCAGCTTGGGGGATGAAGTCACATCCCAGGTGAGTGGCGAGTGTAGGCAGCACAAGCAGGAGTTAACAGCATCCCTCACAATGGTCAGGAGAAGGCACTTTGTAGTGCTGTCCATTCAAGTGCCCCGCCTTTAAGAAGGATTGAAGCCTGGGGGATGAAGTCCAACCCCAGGTGAGTGGCGAGTGCAGGCCACTCACTCTGGGACATGTGTTCTAGACTTTTTAATAAGAAAGCTAAAATTACACATTCCAGAATGTAAAAAATATCTACTAAGTCAGACTTACAGACTCACGCTTTAAATGGCAGGCCTGAAATCATGAGCAGCTTACTAGGATACCGGAGTGTACAGAAGATGATCTTTGAATGTCCTCCTCCATATAGGCCCTTGTTCCATTCACCAACCAGCCAACATTGGACTTCAAAATTGCTCTCCCTTAAACATGGAGCCCAATGGACTTTATATCTACCTGACAGAACTATGAGCAATATGATGTTTGATAGTATAGTATTTTTTGCTAATCTGTGAAACTTCTGCTTCAAGAATTAAACAGAACGGGCCTTATAAAAACACCAATCACAATTAAAGCTCATAAAATAACACAATTGTTGAAATGTCTTGGTCAAACAGATGTTTCACCACTTAAGTGGATGGATGGGTCACAGAAAAAATGACCTAGGACATGAGCCTTAAAATGTAATTTCTGGTGCATCAAAAGGCTTACATTTCAGGGACCATAACTTTACTGATGTCTGAAAGGCACTGCACCTATCACATTTGTGACACCTTTAGAGAAAAAATACATAATTACTAATGTCTCAATCAAAACTGGAAATTGAATGGCACGTAGAGTTTTACGTAAACATAACAATAAGCATGAGCCCTATCATAACATAAATATAGATACTTCCTACATATTCAGTCCAATGCACCCAAAAGGACAATTATGTGATTAAAAATCAGAGCAAAACCAAAAAAGAACTCCTCCCAACCAAGTTCAGCAGGTCAAACTAGATAAAAATTTACCGCCTGATATTTCTCATTGTAATGCTGATGTCATAATTAGTTACATTTATTGCATCGGATAAAAAATTATTCCCGACTGCCCTACTTTAGGCTTCTTGGGACATTCCTTAACAAAATGCCCCGATTTTCCACAATATAAACACAGCTGGTTAGCTCTCCACTTTTCTTTTTCTGCCTTGGACAATGGTCCACGTATTGAGCCAACCTGCATGGGTTCCTCTACTTCTGTTCCATCACCAGAATTTGTATGGTCATTCCTAATTCTATCGAACCATGGTGAGAGTGGACAAAATTCTCTTCTCTTCTCAGCTGTTCCTTCAGATAATCAATGGTCAATCAATTCCAAAATTTCAGAGGGCTTTTTTGGAACTTGTGTCTAGCATTTGCACATTCCGGCAGCCATCTTGGATCTCTCTCACAGTCTTTTCGTTGCAATCTCTGTAGTAAGACTAAGCACAATTCTCCAAGAAGGGCATTGCCTTCTCCACTGCGGATACTTCTTGACTTTCACATACTCAGACTTTCTTTTATTATCAGACGAAGTCAAGACTTTGCATCTCAGAGGGTTCTTGACACTAAGTTGGATATTTTCACCACCATGTCTTGGATCTCTATACCGGAAAGGCTTGGGGAAATTATTAAAGTTTATTATTCTTTAAAAAATTCATATATTATTTAAGTGTGGTGCTTGACGTACTCCAATTTTGTCACAGTTAGGACTTTAGTAACTTTAGACGTATAGTTTGTGAATAGATGAGATCTTTGCTCTTTTGTATGTTTGTGCTTGCATTAGCATTAACACCCCAACCCCCTCCCTACATTTCCGTAAACTATTCTAATTTAGTAGAAAGTACTTCCCATTTTCCAGCCAATCCCTTTGGCCCCCCCTATATTTATTACTAAAATGTTTATCGATATGTGCAAAGGTCTTCGCACATGCAACAGAAACTTCTGCACACAAAAGAAGAGGCAGAGATCTCTGTCCAGAATTTTGTGAATAGCATTTTGTAGTGAGAGTGCTACTGTAGGACTACTTTACACACTACAAAGTGCAGTTTGTGACAGATCCCATAAACTTTTAGGTCAACTAAGAAATTCTTTGCCCGTTGCAAGGCTTTTTGTTAGCTTACAATGGGCTTGGAGCCCACCCATTGGTTTTGAGAGAGCGTAGCTTATATAATCTATATTAACATGAAACTTTTATATATTAATGTGTGATGATGCCGCATAGAAACTATAATAATAGCAATTTTGCTTAAACGTGCACTTAAATTGTGACCACGATGAGTGGCCACCAATGTATGCGCAAACTAGTAATGATGAATAAAATGTTCATGTTATGTTCAAATTAAGCTTATATTAACATTTGCGTTATCGAATCTGTATTGAAAATCCTCATAGGCCTTAAGTTAGCGTGAGCTGCAGCTTACCTGCTGGCTCTAATATTAAATGCATTTTTTCTGTTTTTCAGTGTGCTGACTCACAAGGGGCCATGACCCCGCAATGTTCTTTTTCTTCAAGCTTGGAAGATGAATGTAACCATGTTAAATCCGTTCCCAGCCGTATCTTCGGAGCTCTGGCATAAATGTTATAATATATTGAAACAAGTGTAGATGAATGTAATGTACAAGGTCATTCAAACCGGGGCCGACAAAGAACTGCTGACCAAAAGATGTACAAAGAATTACAAAGAGATGAAGTAACGCCGGATGTGCCACCTCTGAAGATGTCAATTACGAAGACCAATCAAAGACTTGTAAAACAATATGGGGTGAAGATTGGGATTACCTAATGTCAAATTTAATAGGTTAAAGATAGTGGAGTGTAACAAACGTCCAATAGAATTTTGGGGCAATGTACTATGAAAAAGGGGTAAAAACCCATGTCACAGAGAAGTCAGGAGAGCGAGTTAGGGAATGCTATTGATTTTATCCACAAACTTTGTCACTCTGATTGGTGACTTGAGACTTATTAAAAACCATCCTCATCCATAGACTGCCCAGTTACAGTTTTCCTCCTTATGAGGGAAGTGCCCCCTTGCACCCTTTAGTAGAGTCCTGACTGATGGCGTTTTGACTGATGTCCTGAAGACGAAGACTGATCCTGTGCGCTGACCTATTCTTTGGAGGGTAATTATGACAATGCAATTGTAATTTGTCTGTTTGCTTTTCCTTTCTAGGTACCAACTGCTTGTTTTGACAGAGACCATAGTTAGATGTTTTCCAAATTGGTGTTCTAAATTGTTTTGCATGAAGCCCAATATGCGAATGCTAATTAGTGGTTAGGACCGGGTTTACCAAAACAGACGCAAATAGACAAACAACTGACATTATGCTGTGTTGAATTGACACGTATTTGACACACTGCTATTCTTGATTAATGTTTGCGCCGTGCTATGTTCTGATGTTTGTGATTCTCGCATTAATGAAATCTTATCACAGCTGCCACATCGTGACTATGCTAATCTGCTTCTTGGTATTGAGATTAACTCTTTTACTCGTAGATTGTGACCAATAGGGAATAAAATTCATAAAATTCTATTAAACTGGTGTGGTCATTCACGGCTGAAAGGTCATGGTAGCGTCGTTGAATTGATTAATGACTTTGACTAAAGTGAAATGTATTGTTGTGATAAATATTGTTGACATTATTGATATATTGATCAGCTATCTCGTCCTACGGTGTCTCTCAACTGGGTCAAAAGATTCATTGGCCTAAAACGAGTCCTAATGTGTAATAAACTAACATAAAGGGACGCGTTATCAGTTCTGGTAGCAGAGCGACGGTTTGGCCCTTTGGGGCCCTAGGACGGAGAATCATTGTTTAATTTGTTTTTCTGCGATAATGCAAATTGAAGATAAGATGTGTTTCTAAATTCACCATGACTTTCCCGGGATCTCGGAGCCTGCCTAAGTGAGTTGGGAATGTTCTCGGTGTCATAATATGTGTGGTATAGGGTTTTGCGCTTGCTCAGCTTATGCCTTTTTGCAGGTGATTGTGAAATCTGTGTGTATTTAGGTCAGGTAAATGTTGTTTTAGTAGGAGTGGGTGTACTCCGCAGAATGAGAGTAGGGAAGTCGGCGTACTTCATATGAGTGTGGCGCTTTGTGCTCAAAATTATCCACGTGGTTGGTTGTTTTGTACGGACCCGTCGTGGTCTAAGACTCCGAGTATATTAACAAGTGTAGGAGACACTTGGGTTTATGTTGTAATCTGTGCGGTTTAATAGGTCAATCAGGCATGGTTGACAAGTCGAGTTTGAGTCAAATTGTACGTATGAAACCTTTGATGGAGATTTGGCAAGTTCTAAAGTGCACTAGGACGAACCATTGACAAGTCGAGAGTAGGATTTGCGGGTCGAATTCTGCTTGCGTATGCAGGGACCGAGAAGGAGAGAGTAGCGGCTGAGGCTTCAAGTGAAATCTCTGTAAAGTTCTGAAGCGAATGTATTACCCTTCCTGTAGTAAACCGGCAGATTTGTGTTGTTGTTAAAGGTGCTCACAGTAATTTTGCATTAGTTTGTGTGAATTCAGTGAGAGGCGGACGAGCCGCAAGACTTTGCCAGCTGCAGTGTATGAGTATGACATCAGTGGTGCCGCGCTGAGATAGGTCAGTTGTCGAGAGGGGTCGCGCACGGATTTGCTGCCGTCCGTGAGAGGCAATAGGTTGAGAAAGGTGGGTGAAAAGTGTCCTGGGACTTAAAGTCACTTTCTGATTAAAATACAAATAAGAGAAAACGCAAAGATGAATTTTGTCAAGGCTTTTAAGAGTGCTCTGAAAGGAGATGTATACATTATGGCGACTGAAGGGGAGCCTACACTGCCTGAAGGTACTCCAGCCTACATGGTTATGGAGGAAAAGGGT
The DNA here is from genome assembly GCF_031143425.1 of Pleurodeles waltl. Classification (NCBI taxonomy): domain Eukaryota; kingdom Metazoa; phylum Chordata; class Amphibia; order Caudata; family Salamandridae; genus Pleurodeles; species Pleurodeles waltl. Next base: position 681,609 of record NW_027149847.1, read on the forward strand.
GTCGCGCCTTGTTTATGGATGAAACAGTGGCGCAAATTAACAGAGGAAGAGGGATATTTAGCATTCCCAGAACATGGGACGTTCAATCAGAAGGTGCTAGAGAACTTAATGTGGATGTTAAGTACACAATAACCACCTCCGAGGCCAGCTCAGTATGAGGCTTTAGCGATTTGGGATTTAATGGCCCTTAAACATAAACAAGAAAGATTCCAAAGGAGACTAAAAAGAGCAGAAAAATCTTATGCAGAAGCCAGATGGGATAATGAGAACAAAATGTGGAGACAGGGAATAGTTGATGGATTAAAACTGTTCCCAGCAATAAAACAGGGAGAAGAGACGCAGGGAAAGAAAGCCTCCTGTAAAACAGACAAAGACACTAGTAAGCCTAAGGAAACTAAGAGACCTTGGGAAGAGGAAGACGATTTAGATGACGAGGAATTCATGGACCGAATATTACATGATCGCCCGCCACCTTATGCGGTGAGCGACAATGTCCCGAGTACTAGCATGGGTCCTGGGAACCAGGTGCAGGAGAAGGGAGTTACTGATACGGTTCAGACTAGTAATACGGCTTTGATACAGAATGGTGTCAGTGTACCCACTGCGCCAGACATGCAGATACAGTTGCAACCTCCACCGCAGATACAGAGAATCTATCCAGACGTCCCAGTACTTGAGACTACTACAAATCTGATAGTGCCGCCAGACCCGATATATACTAAATCGAGGTTGGTGCAGATTGAGTCGATTCCGAAAATACTGTCCCAACCACAGCCACAACTGATACCAGGATATAACCCAGTAGCTGGTCCTCCATTAGTACCTGTTCTGGGTACTTTAGAACAGACCTATGCAGTTACTGCTCCACGAAGTTTGTGACCAGGTCAGACACCTGCTGCAATATCGTTACCAATTACTGTTGGTCCACCGGTGCCATTGTATGCACAAGGTAAGCCTGGTGTATGTGATCAGGGAGTAATGACCCAAGATGCAATAAGAAGAGGGTCCATAGGAACTCCCCAGTTAATGGCCCCAGGAGAGCAAGCAGTTGAAAAGCCGAGGTCTTTAATAGATCTTAGCCCAGTGGGAACACCATTAGAGGCAATGCGTCAGGCAGGGCTAGGGGTATTAACCCCACAGACAATAAGTACGAATACTTCACCGTCACCAATGATGCATGCAGGGAACATTTCACTGCAAGGTTTTATAGTACAGCAGTTGAATGAGTGGTTAGAAAAGACCTATGCTTCACAAAAGACTACAGTGACTGCCGTAGAACCGGAAAAAAGAGGGCAAGATGAGTACCTGAATTTCGTGAGATTGGGAGTGGAAGCTGCTGAATTAGTGGACAGACCAATGGGGGTAAACAGATTAGAATCATACACAGAAACAGAACTGAGATATCTATGTCCTAAAATTACTAAAGAGGTGGGCAAGGTGCATCAGAGATTAGCTAATCTTGCAGACAAGTACAACATTGATATTGAGAACACTAAACATTTGAAAAGAAGCTACAGGTTATACTTTGATTCAAAAGACTTTGAGCACATGAGATCTGCCAGAATGAAAGCACATTTAAAAGAAATACTGCAAAATGCGCAAATCTGGGGCACGTTAGTAAAATGGGAAGGCAGATGGGCAAAGAAAAGAGATAAGGAGAAAGGAGACAGCCCAGGGTCTAAAGCTTCACCCAATACAGAATCAGTAAAAATACTACCCATGAGAGAAACAGCTGGTGGTGTTTTAATTCATGTGCCGTGGTCCAGAGGAGACATCCTATCTTTTACAAATGATTATCCCAGGTTGAGAGAGAAACCGATCGAATGGTACCAACAAACAGATAGGTTTGTGAAACTTGCAAAGTGTCTTTGGGAAGACTTGAATACTTTGTTTGAGATCATTGTTCCGCCTGATTTGTGGCTCGAGTGCAAGAGAGGGGTAGATTGGCCGACGAAGGAGCCTGCAAGGGATAAGGTGACTGGAGCACCCTCTGAGGAGGTGATGAAGTATTATCATAAAGTGATTGAGTTTTTGAAGCAGAAAGTGTCGCCGAAGGTGACCGACTGGCAGAAAAGCGACCGGACCTCACAGGAGGTTAAGGAATCAATACAAGCCTACTATGAGAGGTTGTTAAAGGCATTCAAACATTACAGTGGTACTGAGACCATTGAGCCGAAAGATATGAACCATCTTGTATTCAGATTTGTTGAAGGGCTGAGACCAGAGGTTAGCCAGATGATTAAGAATCATCTGATTTGTTGGCAAGCGAAGCCGATTGATGAGGTGTTGCAGTATGCGAAATACTGTAGCGACGAAATAGAGCTGAAGCAGAAAAAGTTGAAGGAAAAGGTGATGGTGATGCAGATAAGGGCTGCACAGGCAGGAATACACGGAAATGGAGTTCAACAAATGATACAACAGCAACCGCAAATGAATGGTGTGTTTCAGGCGCAACCGAGAGGCCGAGGTCGAGGTTTTGTGAATCGCGGTCCAGACTTAAATACTGTTGTGGTCCAAAACGATGTGCAAGGGATGAAAAAGATGTCTCCATGTCACGCGTGCGGGGGCGTGGGGCATTGGAAACGGGAGTGCCCGAATGTGGTGCAGGATGGTGTTGTTCAACAAAGCACTAATGTCGGTACATTTCAAAATATGAGAGGGCCAAAAATGAGAAACCAAAATCCGAACTTTCAAAATAACATGGTACAAATGCAAGGGGTACAGCCCATGCAGCAAATACAAATGCCGCGTGTTCAGCCAGTGCAAATGCAACAGGTACAACAGCAGGTTCCCATGGTACCTAGACAGCAAATGCAATTACCAATGGCTACGATGAGACAGCAACAGGTGATGCTTCCTCAGCAGGTCACAGGTCAGGTAATGAGTCAAAATAATACAGTACAACAATTCCCATTGCGAGGTGAAAATGGAATGAATGAGGAGTGGTTGGATGACAGTTCAGATAGCGAAGAGTGCAGGCTTGCAGCGTCCTTAGGGAAAGGTAATGGGTCACAAGGTTTCATTCCTGGTTGATACCGGAGCTACACGTTCTACAGTCAGAAGTGCAGAAGTCCCGAAATTACTACTTTCAGGGCGTACCATAAGGGTGGTCGGAGTAGCAAACCAGTACCTGACAAACCCGATTACAGATCCAGTACAGGTTGAGATCGGCAACTTCCAGGGACTGCATAAGTTCGTAGTCTGTGATTCGAGTCCAGTATCCCTAATGGGAAGGGACTTACTGTGCAAGACAAAATGTTTGATTACATGTACCAATGATGGAATCGAAGTGCAAACAAACAGTGATGATGAAGGAGATGAAGGTCAGTTCTCAGAATTAGAGACAGGAATTACAAATGAGGATTACCCCTTGATTACATTATTCCCGGTGCTTACAGTGATTGACCTACCTGCCGAATTACAAGGAACAGTGACAGAGAAAGTGTGGGATTTGACAGGAAAGGAAGTGGGACTGATAAAAGGTGTGGAACCAGTCAAAGTACAAGTGAAGCCAAATGCAGTGTTTCCCCACGTGCCACAATATCATAAGGCACAAGACGTTCTTATTGAAGTGTCACAAATAATTGCAGACTTTATGAAACAGGGAGTCCTGAAGGAAGTGTTGAGCAGCCCATGTAATTCACCGATAATGGGTCTGAAAGAGCCTGTGGGAAGGTTCGAATTGTGCAGGATTTGAGGAAAATAAATGAGATTGTGGTAAAATGTTGCCCCATAGTACCGAATCCAGCGGTAATCATGTTTCAGGTTCCATGTGATGCTGAGTGGTTCACCGTTGTAGACCTGTCACAAGCCTTCTTTTCAATACCACTTCACGAGGATAGCCAGTTTTTGTTCAGTTTCAAATTCCTGGATAAGGTGTACCGTTGGTGCAGAATTCCACAAGGGTTTTCTGAGTCACTGTCCATCTTCAATCAGATACTGAAAAAGGATTTAGAATCCTTAGTGTTACCTTTTAATTTGACTCTAGTGCAGTACATTTGACGATTTACTGATTGCATCCAAGACAAGGGATAACTGTAAATATGACACAATTGCCTTACTGAATCATTTGGGAAAGAACGGACATAAGGTGTCACCCAAGAAGCTGCAGTACTGCCAGAAAGAGGTGAAATATCTAGGACATTTTATTGAAAGAGGGTCCAGGAGAATATCGAAAGAAAGGATAACAGCCATTGTGCAAATTAACCCCCCAACAACAAAGAGAGATGTCAGGATGTTTTTGGGAATGGTGGGCTACTGTCGCCAGTGGATACCCAACTTCTCGATTATCTCAAAACCATTGATAAATCTGACAGGTAAAGAAATCAAGGATGAGCCGTATACCATAGCCTTGTCCAAAGAAGAGCTTGAATCATTTATGGAGTTAAGAGAGAGCATGTGCAGGGCACCAGCTTTAGGTATGCCTGATTACACGAAGCCTTTCCTATTGTTTTGTCATGAACGTGATGCTTGTTCTTTGTCTGTCTTGACACAGGTCCATGGAGGTGCAAATCGCCCTGTAGCATATTTTTCAGCTACCTTGGACCCCGTCGCAGCAGCCTTACCGGATTGTTTGCGCGCAGTTGCAGCAGTTGGTCAGAGCCTTACACAGTGTGAAGGCATAGTCATGGGATACCCCCTAACAGTAATGGTTCCGCATTCAGTTGAAATTTTGTTGACTCAAACCAAAACTCAGCACATGACAAATGCCCGTCGTACCAAATATGAGACAATCATACTGGGATCACCTAATGTTTCGCTGAAACGATGTACTGTGTTGAACCCGGCAACTTTACTTCCTGCTGAGAATGCTGAATTTAATAATGAGGAAGAAGTTGAGCATGACTGTCTTGAGGTAACAGAACTATGTACCAAACCACGACCTGATATTCAAGACACACAGCTGAAAGAAAATGATTGCATTATGTTTGTTGATGGGTCCTCTTAGAGAGATTCCATCAGAACATTGAGATCTGGTTACGCTGTATGTACCATAGCTGGTATCATCGAAGCCTCCTGGCTCGAGAGAGTGTTTTCTGCACAAGTGGCAGAGTTGATTGCCCTTACTAAGGCATGCCACGCAGCTGTAAATATGAGAGTCACTATCTATACTGACTGCAGATACGGATTTGGAATTGTACATGACTTTGGCCAATTGTGGTCGCAGAGAGGTTTCATGACCTCTTCTGGTTCTCCTGTGAAAACTGGTGAACAAATAAAGGATTTGTTACAAGCGATTCAGTTACCTCTTGAAATTGCCGTGGTGAAATGCAATGCTCACGTTAAATCACAAGACTTTGTGTCCATGGGAAACGGCTATGCATATCAAGTCGCAAGGTTTTGCGCATTAAACTGTATATCGTTCAAGGATCAGTGGGAGTAGTTACCACAAACTGAAAATGACACATGCTTGAACCTTGCATTAAGGGTAGTTGACACCCTAGATGAGCTAAAGACACTACAGGGTCGTGCTAGCAAAGAGGAAAAACGCTCCTGGCAAAGAATGCAGCGTGTGCAGAGAGCTGACGACTTGTGGGTCTCAGAGGAGGAGAAATTAGTTTTGCCAAACAGTCTTCTGTCACAGTTTGCTAGGCTATATCATGGACAGGCTCACCTTGGAAGAGATGCAATGATCAGGTCATTCAAAATCGATTGGTTCAACCCAAAGTTCAGACATGCCGCAGAAGTTACCTGTCATAGATGCATCATCTGTCAACAGATGAATGCGGGAAAAGGGACTGTGGTAACTTTGAGTCACATTGGGAGAGCTGGTGGTCCATTTAGCAAGATGCAAATGGATTTCATTGAAATGCCTGTTTGCAGAGGATTGAAGTATGTGTTAGTGATTGTGTGTGTTTTCAGTCACTGGATCGAAGCCTACCCCACACGTAGAAATGACAGTCTCACAGTTGCAAAGCTGCTGCTTAGGGAACTAATACCCAGGTTTGGGTTTCCGGTCTCTATAGAATCAGATAGGGGCAGACACTTCGACAATGAGGTGATTAAACTCCTGTGTGCCGCATTAGACATCGAACAAAAGCTGCATTGTAGCTACCGCCCTGAAGCATCAGGACTAGTAGAGCAAATAAATGGTACCTTGAGATCGAGAATGGCAAAGATGTGCGCAGCTACCAATATGAAATGGCCAGATGCATTACCCTTAGTGCTGATGTCAATGAGGAACACCCCTAATAAGAAGACAGGACTGTCTCCACATGAAATCCTGATGGGTAGAGCTATGAGGTTACCTGCAGTACCTGCAAATGCTCTAGGAAATTTCACGGATGATATGGTGTTGGACTACTGCAAAGGTTTGGCTGATGTGATTCGCTCTTTCTCTCACCAGGTAGAAGCTAACACATTGCCACCGATTGGGGATCCAGGTCACACCCTGCAAGCCAGTGACTGGGTGGTTGTCAAGAAGCACGTGAGAAAGTCGTGTTTGGAGCCACGCTGGAAGGGGCCATATCAAATAATCTTGACAACGACTACTGCTGTGAAATGTGCAGGCGTTCCGAATTGGATACATGCCAGTGACACAAAAAAGGTAACGTGTCCAAATGATGAGGAACTTGAAGTTTCCGGCACAACAGTTCCAGAGAGAGAAGTCTCAGGGCCAGAAAACAACCAAGAAGGAACTGAGACTGCAGGAGAGCCCACTGAGAACAGCCTAGTCCCTCAAACAGTGAACGAGTTCGAGAGAGGTGACAGTGTGCCTATCTCAGTGGAGGCAGCAGGAGAACTAAATCAAGGAGAGGTTCTCCCAGAAGTAGACGGATACGGGTTGGAACTTGAACCCGTTACAGATCAAGAAGAAGAAGAAGAAGAAGGGGAAATAATAGAAAGAGACCAAAGTGTACCGGCATCCCCTGAACCAGTTGCAGGTCCATCAAGGGAAAAAACCATATTACAAGAGGAGGGTGCTGTTCAGCGTCCTGAAAAGACAAATTGAAAGAAAACGCACAAAGGTGATAACTGCCCAGAGAAACCGGTCACAAGGGTAAGAAGCATACCAGGTGAAACAATAACAGAAGAGACTGATACGTCCCGAATAGAAGATCTAAGTGAGGGAGAATTGCAAGGTGAACGCAGATTGAAAAGAAAGAGAATCGCAAATAGAAGATACACAGGTCGTGAATGGGCGTAGGCAACAACATCTGCATGGCAACAAGAATTCCTAGCGTTCTGTTTTGATCGAGAAGTACCAGGCCAATACTACGGTACCTGAAATAACTCAAAGAAAAGACTTTGTTAACATTGAAAAAAATGATTTTTGAAAAACGGAAGAAAAGAGACTTATAAATTACTGGATGAGACACTGACAACCTGATTTGACTTTGAGAAACCTGATAATGACAAGCTGCTAACCTGATTTGACAAAAAGGTTCCTGGAAGTGAATGAAAACTCTGTAAATACACGCAGAAAGAGAGAAAGAAGAAAAATGTTATATAATCTTCAAGTCGATTATTATTCTGCTATTTGATTCTATATAGACATGGCTTATAATAGAGGTAGTAACAAGAAGGGTAAAGTGTGTGGTTGGTTAAGCCATATAATAGGTATTGTGTGTGCGGTAATAATTGTGGGAGTGATGGTGGGAATGCCATGGTTAGATAAGAAAGCAACTAACACTGTTTTGAAACCTGAGACTACAACATTAACACCGTGGGAAAGATTTGAGCAGGATGCAAGACACTTGCATGAGGGGACTAATTCAAAGGGGAGCTTTCTACTAATGTCTCATATCGCTTGCTGAATGAGTATGTTGAGACCGTGGATGCGAAAAACTGTTATGTGTGTACAAAGATTCCTTCATCAGTGCAGGAAGGGGTCACTTATCACAGCCTTCCGTTGACCTACGGAATAAGCTGTAGCTTGCTACTAACACGATTCTATAATCAAGAGCATGTGCAATACTTTTATTCAAATCTGGATGTTGTGTTTTCTTTTGTGCCTGTGATTGAGTTTCTGAATAAGCTAGCTAAAGAGCAAAATATTAAACTAGTTAGGGGTTTCTTTGAACCAACGCTTACATTTGGAACAGCTTATGCACACCGCAACAATCTGACTTGTTTATTGTCACCTGTAGAGAAAAGCTTCTTAGATAACACTGAGGATAGACGCAAAGGATTAGAGGAAAAATTAGAAAAGGGGTTAGAAAAACGCACATATGCAAATGATTATGCTTACACCGCAATTAAGACGCAAGGCAAATTAGCTATAGATGCATTACATGTAGGGAGGCTTTGTATATATAGGCCAAAATCTGAGCAGGACAATTTATTTGTGGGAACGAGTGAATGCAGACATGTGTTTTTGTTTCAGAGTAAATGGACATTTATGTTGAATAGACAGGATCCAGCGATCCCTGGGATCGATTATATCTGTGGGCTTAATGCTTATTACCATCTCCCTAAGGGATGGTATGGGACATGTTATTTGGGAATAGTTTTCCCAAAGATTTACCAGATTGATTACTTAAAGCAAGTACCTAAAACATCTGAATTACAACATACTAGACAAAAACGAGAATCAGTGGCTGCTGTCATTGGTGATATATTTGGAGCCATAATCCCGTCGGTAGGGATTATCTTGAACTCCATGAAAATTCAAAGGTTGTCTACTATTGTGGATAACATGCTGACAAATTTTACAGGGGCAATACTCCTGATGGATACTGAACTTGCTGCGAAAAGAGCTATGACTCTTCAAAATCGGCTTGCTTTAGACATACTTTTAGCAAAGAGTGGAGGGGTCTGCAAGATGCTCAACGAGCGTCATTGTTGCTCATTCATTCCAGATAATAGTAAAAAGATTAGATGTATGCTTACTAACCTAACTAAAGATAGAGCAGATTTGAAAGATTTGAAGGAACCTGGAGTGTGGGAGAAATTTGTAAAGGGAATTGCCAGAGTAGGGAGCTGGTTTAGCAACATTTGGAATGGGGTACTTGCAAAAATACTAATGGGTCTATTAATTGTTCTGGCCTGTCTATTAGGATTATGGGGAGCATGCAAAATTAATGATAAAATTAAAGGAAATTGGACAAAAAGAACCAGGAGGAATGAAGAAAGTGAAAGGGAGAAAATGTTTAATGAGATTTGGGAAAGTTCACACAAGGGACAAGATGTTGAAATGCGCATTATGCGTAAAGTGAAAAATTAAATAAAAGGTCAAAAGGGAAAGGTTTGTGTGATGACGAGCGTCATCAGAGGAGGGACTGAGAGAGCGTAGCTTATATAATCTATATTAACATGAAACGTTTATATATTAATGTGTGATGATGCCGCATAGAAACTATAATAATATCGATTTTGCTTAAACGTGCACTTGAATTGTGACCACGATGAGTGGCCACCAATGTATGCGCAAACTAGTAATGATGAATAAAATGTTCATGTTATGTTCAAATTAAGCTTATATTAACATTTACGTTATCGAATCTGTATTGAAAATCAACATAGGTCTTAAGTTAGCATGAGCTGCAGCTTAGCTGCTGGCTCTCATATTAAATGCATTTTTTCTGTTTTTCAGTGTGCTGACTCACAAGGGGCCATGACCCCGCAATGTTCTTTTTCTTCAAGCTTGGAAGATGAATGTAACCATGTTAAATCCGTTCCCAGGCGCATCTTCGGTGCTCTGGCATAAATGTTATAATATATTGAAACAAGTGTAGATTAATGTAATGTACAAGGTCATTCAAACCGGGGACGACAAAGAACTGCTGACCAAAAGATGTACAAAGAATTACCAAGAGATGAAGTAACGCCGGATGTGCCACCTCTGAAGACGTCAATTACGAAGACCAATCAAAGACTTGTAAAACAATATGGGGTGAAGATTGGGATTACCTAATGTCAAATTTAATAGGTTAAAGATAGTGGGGTATAACAAACGTCCAATAGAATTTTGGGGGAATGTACTACGAAAAAGGGATAAAAACCCATGTCACAGAGAAGTCAGGAGAGCGAGTTAGGGAATGCTATTGATTTTATCCACAAACTTTGTCACTCTGATTGGTGACTTGAGACTTATTAAAAACCATCCTCATCCATAGACTGCCCAGTTACACTTTTCCTCCTTATGAGGGAAGTGCCCCCTTGCACCCTTTAGTAGAATCCTGACTGATGGCGTTTTGACTGATGTCCTGAAGACGAAGACTGATCCTGTGCGCTGACCTATTCTTTGAAGGGTAATTATGACAATGCAATTGTAATTTGTCTGTTTGCTTTTCCTTTCTAGGTACCAACTGCTTGTTTTGACAGAGACCATAGTTAGATGTTTTCCAAATTGGTGTTCTAAATTGTTTTGCATGAAGCCCAACATGCGAATGCTAATTAGTGGTTAGGACAGGGTTTACCAAAACAGACGCAAATAGACAAACGACTGACATTATGCTGTGTTGAATTGACATGTATTTGACACTCTGCTATTCTTGATTTATGTTTGCGCGGTGCTATGTTCTGATGTTTGTGATTCTCACATTAATGAAATCTTATCACAGTTGCCACGTCGTGACTATACTAATTTGCTTCTTGGTATTGAGATTAACTCTTTTACTCGTAGATTGTAACCAATAGGGAATAAAATTCATAAAATTCTATTAAACTGGTGTGGTTATTCATGGCTGAAAGGTCATGGTAGCATCGTTGAATTGATTAATGACTTTGACTAAAGGGAAATGTATTTTTTTTTTTTATATATTTTTATTAACATTTTGTTATTATACATTTACATGTTCATTCTTATTGCATTTCCACATTTGGTACACATTTCGTTTTTATACTATACTTTGCTCTTTGCTTATTGTTTGTTACTTTTATTGTTGCTAATCATTTTGTTCTTTATTTAGTAAATTGTGTTCATTTACTTGCTAATGTGTATTTCCTTCTTGCATTTCACTGTTTTGTATAATTAACAATCAAACAATAAACTTAAACCCCTTCTCTCCTGTAACTTGGGAGGTAGTTGGGATTGTTACAGGTGGGTGGACAAGGATAATGTGGGATTGGGGAGGGAAGAGGAAAGGAGGGGAAAACACGAAGTGGAGGGTACACAACTCCAAGTGACATTAATGTTGATCTAATTGGAGGTAGGGAAAGGAGAAAGTGGGAAAAAGACCCTAAACGGTCAACTTTACGGCTTTGTGTGAGTAGTTTTTATAGTTGGTAATGTTTAAGGTACGATAGTGTATCCATTTTTGGGCGGGAGAAAGGGTCAACCCAGGGCGCACCGGCACACAGTGGGGGCGGCAGGTCCCTCATGCTTCTTGCTACTACTGTTGGTAGGGTGAGGGTCAGAAGGCTAATTGTCTTCGCATCCATACTCTCGGTGTGGTCTATTTGTGATTTTGGGTCATTTTTGGGTGTCTGTTTATGTATTTTCCCCGTTTGGCTTTATCCTCAGTGTGGGTTGGATTTCACTTGTTTCTCCGACTGGGTGTGCCAGCCTCTTATTTATACTATCCCAGTTCGTCATTAAATCTTCCCACCCCGGGGCAATAGGAACCTGGTGCATATTCCTGGCTTCTTCTGCTTTTAGGACCTGTAGTTCAGCTCTAGACCATGCTGAGATATCCCTTTTCCAGTCAGTCAGTACAGGGTGACCAGTAGCCTTCCAGCCCCTCGAGATTAGTCTCTTATAAAGGGCCAGGGATAGGTCCAGGAAGCGTCCCCTCACTTTTCCGCCAAGAGCAGCTGGTCTGAGGCCCAGCAGGCATAGCTCAGGGGTAGGTCTCAACTCAAACTCAAACAGTTCAGTTAGGATGGGCAATATTCCCCTCCAGCCAGCCTGTATCACTGGACATGTCCAAACCATGTGGTCAAAATCTGCCCCTCCTCCTCCGCATCTCGGGCAAGTCCCAGGGGCCCCTCCGTATATGCGGAACAGTCTGTGGGGCGTGAGATACGTCCTGTGCAAATAGTTATATTGGATGTATCTTAACCATGTGTTACGTGATATCATCCGGGGGTAGGCCAGTACTCTATTCCACTCTGACTCAGAAAATTCCCTCCCAATCGTGTTCTCCCACCGCCCTCTCAGCAACCGTAAAGGGTCTAGGGCTGCCTCAACTTGAGCCTGATATATTTTGGCGATCAGATGTGATCCCTCCCCTAATGTCAACAGTAAGTGCAGGACCTCGTGAGTGGCGGGTTCCGCATTCACTGTGTTCCAGTGAGCTTTAAGAATGTGTGCTAGCTTCCCGTAAAGTAGAAACTGCCCCCTGGGAACACCCTTTTCCGTTAGTTCAGCAAAACTCCTCATCACACCCTCCTTGAAGAGCCTGCCCACTGCTTCTATTCCAGCCGCCAACCAAAGGCCAAGTCCTGTGTTTCCCGGTCCCCTTCCCCCAGGTTCCAGGGCAAGCACCGACAGTGGTAGAGCTGGGGAATATGGGGAACCCACTCCCACCCTTTTCGTACATCTTTTCCAGCATGCCATCGCAACTCTTATCATTGTATTGTTCCGGGGGGGGGGTTATCTTCCTGTTTGCCATACATGTCGCGATCCATGCCGTGTCCATCACTCCTTGGGCAGTACATAAATCCAGCTGGCCCCGGCCCGCCAGCCAGCCGGATACCCACTGTAGTTGGGATGCCAGGTAGTATGCCTCAAATTCAGGTGCTCTCAATCCTCCCATGTGGGTTGGTCTACAGATAGTCGTGAGTGTAGTTCGTCCACGCCCCTCGTCCCATATTAGTTCCCTGAGCAATGCATTTAGGTGACGGAACCATGCCTGGTGGATCAATAGTGGCAAATTGCCGAAATAGTAGAGAAGTCGGGGGAGCATGATCATCTTGGATAGTGCCACTTTGGCCATCACTGACAGTTTCAGAGAGCGCCAAAATCCTACTGAAGATCTCAGGGATCGGAGCGCTTTACTAAGGTTGCCCTCTCTTAAGTCTCCCAGGTCATGGTAAATCTGAATCCCCAGGAACCCGAAAGGCCGGGGGGTCCATTGGAAATCCGATGGGCACACTGCGGGATATCTGTAACCAGGCGTCAGGGGAAACACATATGTTTTGTTACGGTTAAGTCGTAATCCTGATACCTCTCCGAATTCCTCTAGGGCCTCCAGAGCCCAGGGGAGACCGCTCACCCCATCTCTGGGATAGATCAAAATATCATCTGCATATAGCGAGATAATGTGGTCAGTTGGTCCCCATCGAATCCCCCTGCCCCGTCCTTCACCACGTATCCAGGCCGCCAGGGGCTCCATCGCCAGGGCGAACAACAATGGGGATAGAGGGCACCCCTGCCTGGTTCCCCGGTGTACTGGATAAGCACCGGAGATTGTCCCACCCGTCCTGACCCTTGCTAGTGGGGATGAGTATAATAGGTCCACCCATCTGGCCCAGCCCTCCCCCAGGCCCATTTTTACCATTGCCGCCCTCAATTAGTCCCATCTGATCGAGTCGAAAGCCTTTTCAAAGTCCACCGCTAGCATGGTCCCGGTTGGTGGCTTCGATTCACTGGGCATATGTAAAATAGAGAAAATTCGTCTGAGATTCAGAGAGGTGCTGCGACCTGGTATGAAACCATTCTGGTCAGGGTGCATCAGGGTGGGCATGTGGGGCAATAGCCGGTTGGCCAAGACCTTACTGAGGATCTTAAAGTCGCTATTTAGCATTGATAGTGGGCGGTAGTCAGCTACTGATGCCTCCCTGCTATTTGTTTTGGGGAGTGGTACTACCAATGCCTCACGTAATGTGCATGGGAGTTCTCCACTCTGTGCCGATTCCATATACATTTCCATCAATCTAGGAACCAGCAAGGGTTTATACTTTTTATAAAAGTCCATAGGAAGACCGTCTGTGCCAGGGGTCTTCCCAGGGGCCAGCTGCGCAATTGCTTCGGTTATCTCATCTGTGGTCACTGGCCCTCCTAGGCTGACCCTGTCTTCTAGGTTCAGTATCGGCAGGGGAATCCGAGTCAGGAAATTGTCAAGAATCCCCGTCACCAAGTCAGTGGGCTTCCTGTACAGGTGCGTGTAATAATCTCTGAATGCGTCATTAATGGATTCTGGGCTGAGTCTGCGTGCTCCCCCTCTGTCCAATACGCATGTGATGGGGTCACTGTCTCCATCTGGGTGCACCAGCCATGCCAGTAGTTTACCAGATCTCCACTCCTCTGACTGCAAGGATGTCAGGTATCTCTGCATGCTGTGGCATCTAAGTCGCTCTTCGATTTGTGAGTGCTCTCTACGCGCACGATCGTACTCTACATCTACTTGCACTGCAGGGCCTCGCCTCAGCTCCCCTTCGTGAATGAACTTCTCCAATGCGTTTAGTTCTCTCTCTAGCGTGCGTCTTCCCCCCACAGACTGTCCAAGACAGTAACCCCTCGTCACTACTTTGAGTGTCTCCCATTCTATGGCTCTGGTGGAAGTGGAACCCTTGTTAGCTTCTATGTGTTCTGTTAAGTAACATCGTAATTCCTCTCTATATGCCTGGTCTTCTAGCGCTGCACGGAACATTCTCCATGATGGTATGGGGGGTCTGTCCTGTGATACCCTCAGTGTCAGCAATAGAGGATTGTGATCCGATATAGTGCGAGCAAGGTACTCAGAGTGGGTCACACTTCGCACCAATCCCGCCATGCAAACCATCCTATCAATTCAAGTGTGTACCTGCTGGAGGCCCGAATAAAACGAATAGTCCCTGATAGTCGGGTCTTGTAATCGCCAGGCATCCACCAGTCCCCAGGTGTCTAGCCACTCAACTAGTTTTTGTGCTGTTTTGGTAGATGTTGCCCCCTGTAGTGGGGGGGTGGATCTGTCCAAATCTATGTCTAGCACTGCGTCAAAATCTCCTCCTATTAATACTTCCCCCATGTGTTGACGAGTGAGGTGTCTGGACAGACCTGTCATGAATGAGGTTTGGTCCTGATTGGGGGCGTATATACAACTCAGGATTAACAGGACCCCCTGTAATTTCCCCTCTAGTATGACAAACCTTCTCTATCTATGTTGGAGGAATCAATCGTTAGGGGGACCCCCGCCCTAATCCAAATCAGAACGCCTCTTGAATAAGCTGAATATTCTGTGGCAAACACCTGTCCCCTCCATCTCCGTCTTAGCTTTTCTCCCTCTCCAGGCGCCAGGTGGGTCTCTTGTAACATAGCTATCTGTACCCGCTCTTCTTTTTAGGAAGGAGAGAATTCTATGTCTCTTGGCTGGAGTACCCATCCCCCTGACATTCCAGGTTATGATATTGTGGTCTGCCATCCTATCTTTGAAGCCTGTTGTGTGTAGGCTCGGCGCGCCCAGGGTCCTGACCGACTCCCCCGCAAGCTTGTACCTTTAATGTGGTCGATCCATTTCACACATATAGCCGATGAAACTTGTAACTGCAAACCCCAACTCCCTATCCCCAGGGCACCTCCAGAACTGGAGGCTGCCCAACAAGTTATGCAACACTGCAAATTATTCAAACACATCTATGCAATACTCGCCGGCCGAATCTGACAGGCGAGAGACAAGTCAGGGGGGTGGCCAGGTCCGGAGGGGCCCCTCTTCTGCTCAGCTTGTCTCGGCCCTCTGCGCCAGTGCGGGTTCAACCTATGCAAGTTCGTCGGCGGTTTGTGGGGTCATCCTCGGCGCGTAAGTCGAGCCCCCGGAGCCACCGGGCGAGGACATCACCGTGTCGTCCGATTCTTCTTCAGAGCCCTCCCGGGGTGATGTCTCTCCACCCACCTTGGCCGCCGCCTCCAGAGCCTCTCTCTTGCCAGTTTCCCTCTGTATCCGCGTTGGCGCCAGTCGTGGGCGATCTCTGGGTCTTTTCCCCCTCGGGGCCCGGCGGGTCCCGCTCGCCCCATTATTCTCGAACGTAGGCCGCGCTGGTTGTGTCCCATGCCTTTCGAGCCATTCCCATGCTTCCTCTGGGGTTTGGAAGAACGTGGTCTCTCCCTCCGCAACCACTCGTAGTCTTGCTGGATAGAGCAATGAGTACTGTATCCCCTCTTCTCGCAAGGCTCTTTTAACCGCCAGGAAGGAGGCACGCTTGTTTTGGACTTCCAAAGTGAAGTCAGGGAACAGTGTCGCTTCGCCATTGGCTACCTTAAATGGGCCCGTTTCCCTGGCTTTCTGTAAGAGGATGTCTCTGTCTCTGTAGTGCAGGAGTTTAACAATTACAGCCTGTGGTGGCCTGCCAGGCGCCAGTGGTCTAGATGGCACACGGTGTGCTCGCTCCAGGGAGTAGAGGGGGGTCAAACTTCCCGGTGCGACGACCGTGCTTAGCCATTTCTCCAGGAATTCCACCATATTTGTCGCCTCGGCCCCCTCGGGGAGGCCCACCACGCACACATTATTCCTCCTGTTTCTACCCTCTGCGTCCTCGGCTCGCTGTTCAAGCTTTGCCACTCTGCCTGCCAAGGAGGTTATCTCTGCTGACATATCTTTTTGTTTTGGGACGACTTCCGCTAGTGTTGCTTCCGTTTCCTTTACTCTGTCGGCCAATTTATGATGATCAGCTCTCAGGAGGCCCACCTCTATTGCCACCTGATTGATGTTGCGCTGTAATGTGGATTTAGTGTCTTCAATGGCCCCCAATATCTTGTCTAGGGTGTCTTGCACTTTGATTTGTGACTGGTTCTGTGTGGTCGACTCATTGTCCCCCGGCGGTGTCGGTGGGTCCATGGCTTTGTTCTTATGTCTGCCCTTGGGGGGCATTGGTCAGGCAGGGAGAGGCGTCCCAGTGGGCCCGGCACGTAGTCCAGGCGCTTATGCTCTTCGCTGCTGATTTGTCCACTGATCTAGGCCTTGGTTGTCTCTGTCACCAGACCCAGGCACCTCAGGACGAGCCACGGGTGCTCTGCCGGTTGCTCCCAGTGCGTTAAATGGCAGGGCCGTAGGTCTCCGTCAGCGCTGTGCAGTCCGGTCCCTCCGAAAGTCCACGCCGGGGCCACAGCCGCGTCCCACCGGCCCCGCTCGTCCGCACGGGTCACCGTGTCCGCTCCCCGATGAAGGGTCACACGGTCCGGCGGTCTGCTGCTGGTCCCTCTAGGGCCAGACGATTGAGCGTGCACCGTGTTCAATTCCCTGGTCACTTCCCATCTACTCTTTGGATGAGAAAACAATTTGAGCTGATCCGGGGTTGCTGGGTTTCATGAATTGAATTGTGATGTATTTAAAAGGCGGGTGCAGTAGTCCCCCGAACTGGCTGTGGCCCTGCCGGTCAGCAGAAGCCCCGCACCCGGCGAGAAGAGCACCCGGTCCTCAACCTCACTGGGCGGTGCTGATTGGTGCGGGCAGACTCTGTGTTACTCTGCCTCCCACTGGATGAGTAATGTACAGTTGGAGCCGCCTGGTATGGAGAGAGTCCTGTTGTCCGTGTCCTAGGGCCCCCGGGCAGCAGCCACGGTTACTTCGGTTATGTGTTCTTGGGGGGGGTGTGCACATAGCTGCCTCCCCGCCGGGCAGCCCCGGGGGGTTCCTCGCGCCCACGCAGTCGCAGCACAGGCGGCTCCGCAGTCAATGGGCACCAGGCCCCGCCCCCCAGAGAGAGAGGCCGGCCCGCCTGCTCTGAGTGTTTGCAGCTAGTCCCCGTGGCTTTACTCCCGCGGTTCTACCCGGGGACGGGGGCCCCGTCCGTCGGCGAGATCGCTGGTTCACCCGGCGCGGGGCAGCCCGAGTCCGGATGGGGCCCGCGCCAGAGCCGCGACCGCACTCCAGCAGTCCCGTTCGCTCGCGCCAGCCGCCGCCCCCGACCTGGAGCGGGAGACCGCCCGGCCCGGCGCGCCCGGCCTCCGATCACCGGCAGGGCCGCGGGCTCCTACCAGCACCAGGCAGCCCGAGTTCTCCAGAGGTCCGTGCCGGGACTGCGATCGTTCTTCCGCGGCCCGCCCGCTCACGCCGCGTCCGTCCCCAAGTGCAGGACCGCCCGGTCCGGCGCTTCCAGGCAGCAGATTAGTGTCGGCCCCTCCGGAGCTGAACAGCTAAGCGTGCGCCATGTTCAGCTCCGTGGCCACGCCCCCCAGGGAAATGTATTGTTGTGATAAATAATGTTGACATTATTGATATATTGATTGATATATTGATCAGCTATCTTGTCCTATGGTGTCTCTCAACTGAGTCAAAAGATTTATTGGCCTAAAACGAGTCCTAATGTGTAATAAATTAACATAAAGGGACGCGTTAACAGTTTCATTGCCACTTTCATTGGCTTGCTTCTTATTTGGGAGTTGCCGTAGGCTTTCCTCCCTCTCCTTGGGTTTGTCCCTTCCCTGAAGCATAGACACATTACTTGTGTCCTTAAACTGCTCGTTTTTCATGCAGTACTCTATAAAAGTGCATGTGTTTTCCGGCTGTTTACCCTTATGTGTTCCTCTTTCTTGCCTTCCTCAGTTGCAGGTGTTGCTTCCTCCTCTCTGGCCGTCCCTTGCTGTTTTTGCTTCCCCTCTATCCTCTTGTCTTTTTGCTCCGCCAGTCCCACACACAGTGCTTCCTCAGCACCTGCCTCCCTCTATTGTCCATGTGCTTCCCCATCCCTTCCTGCCCTATCGTTGTCAGCTTGCTGCGTCATTAACCCCCCCAACTGCCCACTCACCGTTCATTGTCAGCTTACTGCCCAAAGCCCTCCCAAATGTCAGCTAGCTGTCCCAATCCCTTCCACTCACTTTCTATTGTCATCTTGCTTTCCCAGACCTCTAACCTGCACTCCATTGTCCATTTGCTTTAAAAGACTCAGACCGCCCACCATCATTGTCTGTATGTTTCCCCAGCACATTCCTCCCACGCTTCATTGTCCTTGTGTTGCCACATCCCCTTCTGCCTGCTCTCAGTTGTCTGCTTGCATCTCCAATCACTCCCACCCACCCTCTGTTGTCAACTTGCTTCCTCATGCATCTCCCACAACCTCCATTGTCAGCTTTTTGCCTCAGAGCCTCCCACCCTCCATTATCAGCTTTCTTCCACATTCTCTCAGCCCACCCTCCCTTGGTCAGTTTGATTCCCCATCCCCTCCCACCCATCTTTCATTGTCAGCTTGCTGCCCCAGCACTTCTACCCACCCTCTATTGTCCGATTGATTCCCCCTTCTCTGACTTCATCCCTCCCTCTGTGTTGCCTCATCCCCCAACCCACTCCACCATTTGCTTGTTTTTTAATTAAAAAAATACAAGCATTAGCGCTGGCTTCAAGATAGCGATTTTTGAAAGAATTTTGTTTTGCCATGTAAAATGGCAACCTATGTTGTACAAGGTCCAAGATCCTTGTTAAAAACTCACCATGCACACAGTCTGGTGGTTTCTGCAATATTTAACATATGAAGATGGTAATTGAGTGAAAGAGCAAGGAACCACACAAGCTACTCAACAGTTCCACTTTTTGTATCACAGCAGCTGAAGTCCGCTAAGCCATGGCACGTTTTAGCTGAATTCCAAAGAAGACTTGCATGAGTAAAAAATGTACCTATAGAGATTCTATAGTAATTTTTTAACATCTACTCTAATCGGCAAGTACAACAATCATAGGCCTGCATGTATCAGAGAGACCATGACTATATTTGTGCGCACATTTTATAAATAATATTTCTTTAACAAAATGAACAACTAAAACAGTTGGGACCTTCAGGAGATATTGATTGAAGTGGCTGAGTATATAGCAGAACTTTTATGTCTCATATATGTTAGCTCGTATATGTTAGCCATGTATTCCCCTTACAAAACTACTTTTAACATTTCCTATTCTGCTACCCAAGAGTCAAAAGGCATGGTTAGGTAGGGATTCTAGCCTCAGAAGTTGGTCTCAAATGTAAATTCACTACAGCAGGGAATGGTTGATTTTTACTCTGCACCCTTATATTTGTAATAATCATCTTCTTTAAACAAAATATAATTCTGGGATCGTTTACTGCTAAGTAGCAGAAGTAAACCTGGAGGCTGATTTATCAAGGTTTCACGCAATGTAACACAGCAAGACACTTTGCTGCACTGCGATGTGTGAAAGGGAGAGGGTGGGAATTTGCCATATTTAACATTATATGGCATATTCCTATCCTCTCCCTGTTCTGGCGCACAATGTGCTGCCTTGCACCAATGCAGGCACCCATGCTCCATAGTTCAAGGATGCTTGCATTTTAGGCAGGATTGTTTTTGTTTAGGAGGGGGCACCTACCTGCAAACAAACAATTGTCTGCAGAATTTCCATTTCTAAGGGTGCTACAGAATGCAGTATTTTTAGAAAGAGGAAACTATGAGGAGAAATAAAGATATTTATTTTTGCTGCACCTCTGGTGGAAAGCCTGACAATTCTGACACATTCTCAGGTCTACCAGTATTGGTAAATCTAGGAATGCAAAAGAACACATGGTGGATGTGTGGGAAAGTCCATGCACTACCCATGTAAGGTCCTCACCATGCAGTGTAAAGCACTGCAGAAACTTGTGCTGCCTCGGATTACACCAGATTTAACAAGTCACACAAGGCCATGCAGGATGGCCTTGAGAGGCTTGGTAAATCTGAATCAACGTTTTGCATCCCCCTGTGTTGCCTTGTGTGGCACAAGGGCGATGCAAGTATTTGATACATTTGGCCCCGGTCTCTTAGATGCTAGGCTTTCTGTATTCTTGATCCATTACTGCACAAAATGACTACGTCATTCCTGAATACAGTCTGGTGTTCAGGGCAAGAGCAGCTATCCTTCATCCCATCTGTCTCACTGCTCATATAACCCAGCCAAAATCATTGTTACATCAATGTATTGTACCAACATATTCAGTGTGTCATAGAAAAATATTCTTCACCCAGATTTGGCAAATACTCATTGATGAGACATAGCTGCTTTACAACAAACGGGCCATATACTGATGCATATCTCCCTTCAAAATCTAGCTTTGTTTCTTATTTTGCTGTCTGGCTCACCTGCACTCTATTTGTATAGCAGTGCTCATCAGTGTCACACCTCATGTGATTTCATCCAAGCATTATTTATTGGTTACGCCTTTCTCTCCCCTTACTTGCCTGCTTGTACTCTCCATTATGCAGCTTTCCTGTGGCACATTGCCCCTCTGGTCATCTGCCAAGTGAGCAAGCAGGTGTCCCACCTTACCCTCTTTTATAGTAGTGGTCATCAGTGTCACACCTCATGTGAGTTCATCCAAACATTATTGGTTAGTTATGCCTTTCTCTCCACTTACTTGCCTGCTCATGCTCCCCACAACGCAACTTTTGTGTCCCACCTCACCAAGGTTGGCCCAGTTTCACTGTAACCCTGCTGTCAATCAACAATGAGTTACTTCAATTTTATCCAATTCTTCTTGACTTCTCTACCTCTCTCAGTAGTTGGCAATTTTAATTATAAGTGGGCAGTCTTAACCCATGTAGCCCAACCCATCCAGAGTGAGCTGAATCCACCAAGGCCATGCACATAAACCACCTAGAAAAGTTACTGTTGTGTTACTCCAGTGTGACACACTTGTCACTCCCAATGCTCATCCCTGGCTCACTTTCATCATCAAGTAAAATATTGTTGCTACTATAAAATTGGCAATGATTCTCCAATCGCCATGTTAATGTACTGTATTCCAAGTGTCATTTCTTAGCACCCCAGTCCATAAATAGCGGTTCACAATGTGGACATACTTGCTGTTGCTTGCTTTGCTACCCCATCACTTCTGTCCTGCAAGAAAGATAGGTCTTTTTTAGTGCTGCAAAGGTTTTTTATTGGTTTTAGCTCAATATGTTTCTTCTGTGTTCAGCATGCCTTCATCTCCAACCACCATCCTGTGTATCTTCCGCTGTCTTCTAGAAGCATTGGGATCTTCAGCAGTTTGTGAAGGTTTTGTGTCCTTTAATGCTGCTTTGTGGATCCCAGGGGATGTTGACTTTATATTGTGCCGTACATCCAGCCCTTCCTAAACACTTCTGAGTCTGTAAATAAGTGTGACATCCTATTGTGTAAGACAGTTAGCTATGTTGATATATACAAATGTACTTTTAGTATAAGTTTCCAAAGCTTTTGCTTCACTGCCTGAAGAGATCTGAAAAAGTGTAATATATTTTTGCATATGGATCTTGGATATCATCTAGTGATGATCTTCAAAGAGGGGCATGGAGGTTCCAGATGGGTCGCTAGATTGTGTCATGAAAGTTCACAAACCTCACAATGATAGTTCTATGCAACGCCCCTCGCTTTTCAAATGGTCTCAATGCCCTATAAGGCTTTTTTATAGAAACAAATGCAAATAGTTGTAGTGCTTATGGTCCATTCTTCCAGAAACCATGCAGGTGACCGGCCCTCTGCTAGCTCAGAAAATCCCAGAAATCTTAAGTGGTTTCTGTGTGGCCATCCCTCTCCATCCAATGTCTGTGCTCCCAGAGTTTGTTAGCTTAGAGAGGAACTTAATCTTACTTTGCAGTTTGTATATCATGTTCAAGGTGTCCAACTCTCTCTGTGTGACTAGTACTCGCTCAGCACATTTCCTTGCGTCAGCTCTAAGTAGATTACCTTCAAATGAGATAGTCTATCTTGGCTTCAAAGCAAGACCTAGAATTCTGAATAGGTTGGACTATTTCTTTATGGGAAGGGTCAGCCAGCACACATTGAATGTCTAGCATAGGGCACTTGTTTTGTCCCCTCCTACTGTCTTTTTATACTGACTTATTATTTGCTTTGTCTGGGCTTCTCAGCCTTGTCTATGCCCATTTTACATATGTGTTGCTATCTGTCATGTGACATTTATGTAGTTGTGTTAAGATGAAAGCATCACTGGTCCTTCAAATCTTCTAACAATGTCACTGAAGGTGATGAGTTCGAGTCTGTCCGGAGTGGGCACTTTCAATTCATATTTCACCTAAATTATCCAGTTGCCCCCACCACCTTTTACATTTTCTGGCATCTTATCCATCCTATAAACTAAAGAGATGTGTCACTACTAAGCTGGAAGCAGGAAGTTGCTACTAATCAACACCCCACAAAATGTCTCTTTGACATTCTGGCACTGTGAGCCACATGTGCCTGACAAGAAGTATGAAGGCCTTTTGATATATTCCCATTTTCTATGACCTTTCTCTTTACACTGGAATAGTTCACCTTAAATAAGTCAATTATTTGTGGACCAGTTTCAAACTTGACAAAAACACAATGTCAGCAATTCCAACTAAAGCCTTTTCAGTGTCACGACTCATTGTTTCGACAGGATCTGCATTTTTCTAATTTAAACTAACAATGGTCATCAGTTCTGATATTATTAGAGCAGTGTCATTCAGCGATAAAGCCTGTATTAGAATCAATTATTTTAGGCATATTTTTCAAGCAATGTATTATTAATATTCCCAGTTTTGGAATCAATGTGAATAATGCTAGTTACAATGACCTAGTACCTTTCAAATATTTTGCCCCAGTGAGAACCCACCAATTTATGAAAAGTTTAATAAAACATGTCAAAAAGATGATTCATCTGATCTTTGTCATGAACAAGAGCAGTAGGTACTTCACCTTGTATCCGGTTGCACTCTGCCTCCTTCATCTACCTCCACTGTATTAGACTCAATGTGTTCCTTTCAGTACGCTGCTGTAGCTACAAGACTACGGCACTCATGTGTCAAGCAATTTTACTGTCAGTAAGACTTACATTTTTGTAAACTCAGACCATTTCCAGCCGCAAAATGGCCTTCTTTTTTTCACCAAACCCAAATACCAATTTGATAACATGTTACTGAATTACAGAATCGCTACCTGTGTTTGAGAATATATACAAATTTGGTATTTGTAAGAGGAGTGTTAAGGGCCTCATTTCCAGATGCTGAGGGCCTCATTATGAGTTTGGCAGGCGGTGAAGGCCGCCTATCAAACTTGCGCATCCAGGAGACCGCCAGTTCGGTATTCCACCCCTTGGCCCCATTATGAGTTTTCCGCTGGGCCAGCGGTCAGAAACAGCATTTCCGCCTGCTGGCCCAGTGGGTAAATACCCACAACATTGATGCAGGCTCGTAATAGAGCCTCTGGCAATGTTGTGGTGCGTTGGGTGCGACAGCACCCGGCGCTCTTTTCAGTGCCTTTAAATCAGGCAGTGAAAATTGCAACAGGGCTGCCCATGGGGGCCCATGCACTGCTCCCCATCTCTGCCTGCCTTTGCATGGTGGTGAAACTGCTAGTCGTGCTGCCTTGGTGGATTCATACCTCCAGCACCGCCTGGCCGTTGGCCGGTGCAAATGTGGCAGTGTCAGCGGTCCGACCATGGCGCTTTCATCACAGTCGTAATGTGGAGGCTGAACCGACCGCCACGTGAGTCTGGCGGTCCTAATACCACCAGACTCATAATGAGGGCCTGAATATGTAAACTATGTATTAATGTTCTGCAACCAAAATACGGTCACAAACATTAATATTTTATCATCTCCTCAAATTAGGTGGTAAGCCATCCTCAAAAGAGGAAACCCAAGGGGGCCCCTTCCCCTCTTTGGATGTTCACAAAAACATTTCTTATGAGCAGGCTTTGGTCATTGAGATCACTCCTGCTCATAAAAACGGTTTGTGTAATTTTTCTTTCTTTTTTACACGTTTCAGGAAATGGGCTACATTTGAAAAAAGGGAGATTGCTTTATTTAAAAGCAATCACAGACATGGTGTTCTGCTGACCCCAGCAGGCCACCATGCCTATCATTGTAGCCAATTGTAGTGGGCTGCAATTTACAATCTACCCCATGCATATTAATGAGGTAGGTTGAATTGGGACCCTCTATGAATCCGTGTTTTGAGAATCAACCTATTAATACATAGGTCGGTTCTCAAAATAACAACAGATTTGTTAGAAGTCGACGTGCAAATTGAAACCATGTCTAATAAGTCAATTTTTGTACATTCCAGTTAAGGAATCTCAAATTGTGAATCCTCATCTTTCGCAATTTATGATTCCTTAGATGGAATCTTTGTACATGAAGGCCTACAAATGTGGCACTTTACATGACAAAGAAATAGATTAATAATAAATACATTTGATATTGTGAAGTCTGCAGTCTCCATGTTTGGATCACTGACATAATATTGAAGCATATAATATGGAAATAGAAAAATATCAGACATTAAATGTAAATAACGAAAATATTGACTTCCTATACTTAACTAGTAAAACCACAGACATGAAGAACACTAATATCTTTGTTAAAATATTGATTTTTATCAAAAACATACATGTCAGAAACAAAAATATCATAACCCTTAAATAAACATGTCAGAAATATTTGTTCACGCAATATTGACTAAAATCTTACTGGCAAAAAAATTATTTAATCATTAATACATATGCAAAAATCACTATTTACATAAAACAATTATTAGAAATAAACTTAAAACATTGTATATACATGTTTAAATTACATATAAATATATCAACAAAATCTTCACTATTCACCCCAATAAATTACATACCTAAGATCATAACAATACAACCCAGAAAAGTGTTACCATTAACTACAAATACTTAAAGAACAACCTAAATGATCTATCTCTCTACGTATATACACGTAAATTTATATTAAAAACTATCAAACTATATATCATACAAAATCTAAATTAGCTTTTACCATAGGACATAGCTGATAAAAACAAATCGAGCTAAAATATGAACAAAACAATAAAATGATAGTATAAACAGCTTTAACCAATGCAATCAGACAAATAATTAACTCAACAATATAAAAGGCACACTAATTTAAACAACTAAATACTTCAAAAGTGGCAAATGCTGCAAGATGAGCAAACTCCGCCAGATTCTCTCACCAGATTGTTAAAGAAAATAATATATACATCTTAACAACTACCTAACCTAGTAAGTGAAACTTATATTAAAACTAAAACATTCTTGTTAAGAAACCTAAAAATGTAAAATAGCAAATAATTAATAAAAACTCTCAAACTTCTATTTCTTTACATAGACTTCCTACTAGAAAAAGCTATGGGCCGCATTATGAGTTGGGTGGTCATACCCCCTGAACTCCAATACAGGGGTGGGGAGGCGGCCGTCAAGCCTGCCGCCTTACCACCGCCGTATTACAGTGTTTCTGATGGACTGTTCAGTAGAAACAGTGCAACGGCATTAGCTTCAGCTCTCAGAGAGAGCCCAGGCCAGTGCCGCCACACACAGCACACTTGGAATGAGCACTGCCTGCCATGGCAGACAGTGCGCATTCCGAGTGTGCTTACATGGGGGCCCCTGCACTGCCCAAGACTTGGTCCAATGCATGTAGTCCAGCAGTGTCTGAGGGACATAGCTGCTTCCATGAGTCAGACGCCACAACAACTGCCCTCCCAAACTGGCAGCAGCGTGATTGAGAACAAGCTGGACTCCATGCACCGGGAATGGCCTCCCTCAGGGCAGACATGGCTGCCTACCAAAGGGATGTTGCTGCGATCCTCAAGAATCAGCAGCTCCTCCTTGCTGTAGTGATGCCATATTTTGTTCGACAGATGGCAGCTGCCAGGAATTGGGAGTCTACATCTCCAACCACTCAAGTGTATGTTGCCCACTCTATCTCCCCACCACCACCATCAAGGGCAGAGGAGACACCACACACACTGGAGGATGAAGATGTGGAACAGATCATCTTCACCCGTAAGAGTTCCCGGTAGCACCAGCCCGTGCCACATGGCCAGTGTTTTCCTTTGTCCTGTGCTTGATATCATGACAGTGTTAGCACAGTTGGATATGTGCACTCTTCCAAGACACACTGTTGACCTGTCTGCTATGGACTGTCATTGTCTCTTACCTACAAATTGGCAAATCATGTTCCTCTGCACTTAACAACACTTCACCCAAGCATGTCCCACGACATGTTCCTCAACCCTGGACTTGTTGTGTGTCACAATTGTATGGTTTTGACTAATGGGGTCACTGACCTTGACATTGTAAATATTGCACTACAACACTTGTAAATAAACACCTCCTACACAAACAGTACATCTTTGTGTATTGTGAAACATCTACTACACTTAGGAATTGCGATATGTGTAACCATGTCATTAGTCACAGAGTGTCAGTACAAGAGTGCAGGAATATGGGGGCACATATATACACACAAGGTTCCTACATGATAAACGACAATGCTGGTCCTATTCCCTACAAACAATTCACTGAGTATGTCAAAAATGTAGATCACATGTATGCTTCACTCACTAAATATGGCAGGAATGGCTGTGAAACAGTTCTTGGGCAATACCATCAGCTGGGAGTACTTTTTAGAGCACATTGATGTGAAACAGAGGCACTTAACCTCATCTGTAATTGCCAATGGTCAGTTTTGCTGGATGTATTTTAAATGTAGGCTGTTGTCAGATGTGCCACAGTGCCCAACATCTCTACACAGGCCCCTAACACTTACAGCTGAATTACCACACCTACCTGTCCAATACAAAGTAAACATAGTCACCTTGAGTGGTGGGTACACTGGATGGCAGATGCATAGACAAGAAGATGTGTTGTTGCTGCCACTGTGGCAGCTCAGTTGTAAACAGGTGATGAACATGTCAAGAGAGGGATTTGGCTGGCCGGAATCCCTAGGCAAACACACAATTTTCACTGTGCACTCATGGGAAGACCCTGAGACACAAGCATATGACACAAAAAATACCCAAAAATGTTTATTATTAATGAAACTAAACTAAAGAATCAATAAAACCTAGCCCAACCTATTCTAACTATACTTAACCAACAACTAAACCTAACTACCCTATGCTAGCCTTACCTAACATTTAACACCACACTCTAAACATTGGCCCCTGCGCCTCCCTTAATTTACGAGATACATGCAGGACAACATTTACTTATACTTCACATATACTAACTAAATCTAAACAAATATATATATTTTTTATTTATTTTACACACATATATACTCCAACATGACCCCCCACCCACCAATTAATAATGAAAAAGTAAAAAACTCATCCCCCCAAATCCCCTTATTCTGTCTAAACTACATACCTAACACTTACCCCGTAGAAAACTCACTATAAAACATGAATAAAAATGAGAAGGGAGGGGACAGAACTGGGAGGTGACAGTTCCGAAGATACTCATAGTATGGCCTTCTTGATGTTTTAAAAAATATATATTTCAGTCTCTTTGTATTGGCAGCCACCTCCTTCTCCAAAATGTCCAATCGTTGCAAGTGAAACGTCCCTCTGCAGATCCTGCAGCATTTTAGGGTCCATGGCAGCAGATGGTGGTGACATGGTAGCACTACAGAGCCTGGACATCCCAGCCATTTTGACATGTGTTGTTACAGATGAAGTGCAACACTTAGGCCCATTTCAATTAGTAAGTGACAATGTACAACACAGCTCCAACATTGGCAGCACTGTGCTGCAACATTTTGACAATGCAGTAATGCACCATGTATGACATGTTCTAGGCAACCCCTTGTTGTCCCCTGCGCCAGTGGCTAATATGCAGCTGTGCACCGACACTACCAACCTTGCACTAGGGTGCTTGGCTAGCTGCCCTGTGGAGGTGAATGTATCTGTGCAGGAAGGGACACCTCCCTATACATATGCTGTTTTGATGGCCAATTGGCTCTTTCTGTGTGTGCAGCAGTATGCATCATGCATTGGATGGCACATTCATAGGAGTTCAAATCACAGTCTATTTCCTTATTGCAACCTGCAAACGGCACCCCTGGGGTTTGATGTTGGCACTGCCTCAGGTTTTAGGTGACACATGTGAGTCAGCATCATCATGCTATGTATCTTGTGGTGACAGACCTGCAGCAACACACATTGCACGTCCTTTTGCCGCGTGGGAGGGTGGCCGATTTACAATGTGGCTTCAAATCACAAAAGAGTGGTCATCCGCCAACTTGTACATACAGTGCAGGCCATGACAATGGCACTGGGGGCTCTTACATAAGTCCCTTAATGATCCTGAGCGGCAGCTGATGTTTCTGCCAGCCATCAGGTGTCCAAGGATGTGTATCCCATTGTTTCAGGATGATCAACATTAATACAAGTGTCTCTCCTATCTTGCAAAACATTATTCAGCATTTATACTGTCAACACATGAACAGTGCAGGCTATGGGATGGATCACAGCTACTTGGCAAACGTGTCCCTTGGCACAGTGCATGTAAGGTCAGTGATGTCCTTAGTACTCCTACAGGGTCCCACTGTGGCATCCATGATCTGCACTGTCTAACAGTGACTCTGCTCCATGATGGGCCATATATTGGTTATGGTACTGACACAATGGTGTTGTGGGTCAGTAAGTGGTGCATGTGAGGTGGCACTACAGTAGGTGTGGTGCCCCTTCTCACAAGTCTGGCACATTGGATGTGATGGGCATTAATTTTGTATTCCTATGTGTGTGACCCAATGCGTCAGGCAGATGTATATGCACACTACAGGTAAGTCAGGTATGTGTTGATGAGATGTAGTTGGTATTGTCACCAGATGTCGGGCATTTGATGTTTGTTCTGGCAGTGACCTGCAAGGCATGATTTGAGGGATCTGTGCCTATGTGAGACTTACATAACATGAGCATGGTGTATGCCTTTGATATTGCTGTGCTATTCTTTGTTTGGTGTACTGTGTGTGAAGTGTACGTAGTAAGCAACCTGTGGGCACTTGTGGTGGTTTGTGTAGTTCTTCTGTTAGCAAAGAGTACATATCTGCACATGTCCTTCACGTGCTGTGCCTATCAAGTTGTGGGTGTGTTACGTACATGTGGGTGTATGTGTTTGTAGCTGCACATCTGTGTTACCCTGGCCATGTGTTTTTGTATTGGTCTGTCTTGAGTGTCCTAGAGGGTTGGTGTGTTATGTGTATATTGCTAGGTTTGTTGACTTACCCACGAGTAGGCCATTTCCATATTGTCCATCCTGGGAGTGTTCGTTGATCCTGCTGTGCCGGAATGTGTAGGCATCATGGACACTCCCAGGATACTTGACCAAAATGTTAGTCCCCGGTGGTCCACTATGGCCTGCACATTAATGGAATGCATGTGCTTGTGATTCCAGTATAAGTGTTCTGTTGCTGCAGGCAGCACAAGTCGGACATGGGTACAGTCAATTGCACCAAGCACATGTGGAAAGCCATGAAATTGGTAGAACCCCTGTTTTATCTCCTGCTGCTTTTGCTGGGTATTGGGGAAGCTGATGTGGTGGGGTTTCGGAGATTATTGCATCTAACACCTTTGGCAGGAACACAGAGAATGACGGCTGTGACATACCAACAACCAGGGCACCCGTTGTTTGAAATGAGCCACTTGCCAGCATGTACAGTACAGCTAGCAGCTTTGTCACAGGTGGTATGTTGTGTGGGGTCTGCAGGATGGCTGTGATTTGTGGCTCAGTGTGGTGCAGCAGGTGTAGTATGGCTTGCCAGTTTAGTCTGTATGTTCTTATGATGTCTTGTTCCCTGAGGCCATGGAGGGTTGTCCTGCTTCTGAATACCCTCTCCTGCCTTCTGCATTGCCTTTGTGGGCCGCGTTGTGGTGGTTGTGGTTGCAGTTGTTGTTGCTGTCCTCCGCGTCATCTCGCAAGCTGGAGCAGTAGCACTTCCATCTTCTCCTGTGGGTTTGTACTGTTGCTTCTATGGGTTTTCCTTAAGTAGTGGTGTGTGGGCCTCATTTTAACACCTGGACTAACCCATGAGTTAAAATTTGATGCAAATCGGTGTTAACGTCATTTTTTGGCTTTGCCTCCCACCTGTGTGTCATTTTTGCCCAGATGGATAAATATGGCGCTAGGGGCTTAGAGTCATTTTTTGGACGGGAACACTTACCTTGCATCTCATTGATGCAAGGAGGTTTCACACATCCAAAAAATGACATTAATGCCAATATTTGGATGCTAGACAGTTCTAGCGTAGAATATAAATATGGAGTTAAGTTTGCACTAAATTAGCGTCAAAAAGATTGATGCTAATTCAGCGCAAACAGAGTATAAATATGGGCCTGAAATGCATGAACTAAGAAAACCAGCAGTGATACTCCTCCTGCCCCTAGAAGATATCAAGACGTATATATACCTGAACATTGAAGTATCACACATAATCAAGAACCTTTGCTTTTATATGACAACCTAAATAATGAGAAACAAATCCTAATATTCTCTACAGCAAACTATTTACTAAAACTTACCCAGTGTCAAAAAGCACTTGTGCTCCCAGTCACCTTCCCATAAGGACTAGAAGCACAACGCGTGACTGCTTTTGGCTCCAGGCTTTCTTTGCCAATAATTTGCGTGCATGCTGGCACATGTGTGCACCTTATGCTGCTTAGGCTTTGTTGGTTCCATTGGGGACATCTGGTAACTTGTTTTGCCCTAAGTAATTACTGCTAATTGCCAATTGAGGGCCTCGATTGAGGATCATAACTACGGTCAATTTACCGAGGACTTCTTAATTTAAAGATGTCCCTACAAAAGTTTATTCTGGTCTTGGTTATATAGTCAGTGACTATTTATGTGCACCGCAGGCATAATTTTTATGTCCTGATGATGATCCCAACAATCAAATAAGAGATGGAAACGTCTTCGACATTTAATACTTGTACTCTGTACAATAATATATGTTTTGACATGTGCAAGAGTACTGTAAAATTGTGACTTTAACTGTGTGTTCTGTCACGTGGAGTATGCCTGAGCAATTATGATTTATGGTTTCCAAGACGCTTTTGTTTTCCCACTAAACTTTTTTCTTACTTTTGTTTGGAATAAATATACTGGTTTATTGCATGTTTTCCATAGACTCCATTGTGATTCTATATGGTATTTAAATCTATATTCCTTTTTTCTATTGGACACTTGTTCCTTTATAAAATACTTGCCCCTGGTCCCTTGGTACCTCTGGGTTGTACCTTGTGTGATTTAAAACCATGCTACAATTTAAAGTCATACTCTTCATAAAAAACAAAGGAGTAAATTAATTAGAAATTACAGCCAAGAGTATAATATAAAATAAATATTATCGTACCAAAGTCCTAAAACAAGTATAAAAAAATCTGAACCAACATAACAAATCATTTTTGTATTTCAAAATAAATATATTACTGTATAATAATATTCAAAACAATAAATGCAATTTTGATGTAATGATGACTGAGATCATAACATTGTATATGAAATATTTAAATAAACAATTTAACCACCACAAAACTAAAAATAAACTCAATCACCTAAATCAATTACATCACACAAACCACACAATTCCAAATAATAATCACCTAAAATTTACACATACAATAAAATTTCACATTTCCCACCCACAATAAATGAAAACAATAAAACTTACAGTTCTGTAGCTGCTGATCTTCCTCTGTATCCATGTAGTAAAAAATAGTAATCCTTCAAGATAGGAAAAATATTGTCCAAAAAGCCCCCAAAAAATAAAAAATAAAACTAATCCAATAGAGATCCCTCATAGCAATCCAAAGTATCTAGGGACCATAAAACCTCAAAAAAAGTGTTTACAAAAAGAAACTCTCCAGGAAGCCTGAAAAAAACAAAATCAAAGTAAAATGCATTGGCTTATTATAAACCAAAAATGATTTCCTTTAAAAAACAAAAAAACTAAACGGAAGCTCCCATTGTCCATAGGACACGTTTGAAGAGAAAACCCGGTAAAGTAAATTTGAAAACCCACCTTCAAAACATATTACTTTCCCAAAAATACATATAGATCACACTTAACCATCCAAGCATAAGTAACACGGCACAATTTAACCTAATTTAATGATACATTTCTAAAATAGTGTACAAAACCCCAAAACTGCAAACTATTAAAAAACACTACTATTAATACATCTAAATATACCAAGCCACAAACAATGCTATAACTAATCTATAGAACTCTCCCCTAAGCCCACCCCACCCTCAAAACCCTTAAAAACCCTTAAAAAACCTTAAAAAAGGACTTACCAGGTCCCAGGCCCAGCTCTCTATGTTGCTGCATCGCTCTTGCTTCTGTCTTCTTCTTGCTTTTTCCGCCGTTTGTTTGAGTGCCTTTTCCTTGCTTTTCCTATGTTCTCACTGGTTTCTCCTTGCTTTTTCTCCTGTTGTTTGTTTGCCTTTTCCTTCCTTGCTTCCCCCCCATTTCACTACTTCTCTCTTGCTTTCCCCCCTGTTTTTCAAGTGCCTTCTCCTTGCTTTTTCCCTGTTTTTTGTGCCTTCTCCTTGCTTTTCCACCCATTTTCTTAGAGCCTTCTCCTTGCTTTTCCCTAGTTTTCACTTCTTTCTCTTTGCTCCCCACCCCCATTTTATGTGTACTTTCTCATTGCTTTTCCCTTGTTTGCATTCTCTTTGGTTTTCTCCCATTTTGTGTGTGCATTCTTGCTTTTCCCCTGTTTCTTGCATGCCTCCTCCTTCCTTTTCCCTCATTTCCACTGCTTTCTCCTTGCTTTTACCTCATTGTGTGTTTTTTCCTTGCTTTTCTCTCATTGCCTTTTCTGCATGCTGGCCACCGCCTCCAAGTGCCAAACCCACCTCCCAGGCCCTACTTAATGGAGGCCGCAGCACAACCCCTTTGAGCAGGTCCCAGGATCAGCTCCCCTGTGCTGCTGCATCACACTTGCTCCTGGTCATCACATTCCTTTAGCCTCCATTTTTTAAGTGCCTTCTCCTTGCTTTTCCCAAGTTCTCACTGCTTTCTCTGTGCTTTTCCCCCTGATTTTTGTGTGCCTTCTCTTTGACTTCCCTCATTTTCACTGCTATTTTCCCTTGCTTCCCCCCCTTTGTTTGTGTGCATTTGCCTTGCCTTTCCCACGTTTCTCTGCTTTCTCCTTGTTTTTTCCACAGGTTTTTGTGTGCTTTCTCCTTGCTTTTCCCTCATTGTCACTGCTTTCTCCTTGCTTTCCTGCTATTCTTTTGAGTGACTTCTCCTTGCTTTTTCCTAATTACTTGTGTGCCTTCTCCTTGCTTTCCCCTCATTTTCACTGCTTTCCCCTTGCCTTTTCTGTCATTTCTCTTGTGTGCCTTTTTCTTGTTGTGCCATTTCCTTGCTTTTCCCTCGTGCTTTCTCCTTGCTTTTCCCTTGGAGCTCCGGCATGCAACCCATTATTTACCACCACTCAGCACCCCTCCCTCCTTTCAAGACCAACTCAATAGAGGCCATAGTGCAACCCAATTGGGGCTGGGCCCAGGCCGAGCTCTCCCCGGGCTGCTGCATCGCTCTTGCTCCTGTTTTCTCCTTGCTTTTTCATCATCTTGAGACCCTCACAGGTTGATCTACCTGTTCTGACAAATAGCAGCACCTACCCGCAAGCTGGTGCTGGGAAATAGACAAAAAATAACACATATAGATAACAAAATAGAAGATAGTGGTAAAAAGTAAAAAATGACCACTAAATGAAACTACAAAAAAGACTATTCCCCATAAAAACGATTGGGAAATGTATACATTGAACCTTTGTTCAAGGTATACATTTTAAACAAATGTATGAGAAAATGCATAAAATTATTAAACATGTAAAACATGCCAAAAAGATTATTAAAAACGGTAAACAAATGAAAATTATATATTAAATAATAGTACACAATATACACAATAGTTGAATATATTCTAAAAACATTTAAAATAATATTGAAAATATGTATAGAAAACAATGTAGGAAATGTAAAAAAACTGCTATAAATGGAAAATAAGAGGAGCGTGGCTTAACAGCCGAACCTGATGGCCGCCTTTTGAGAGGGCTCCAGGTGGCCTGACAAAATCCTTCCAAATCCTCTGCCGTTTACCCCCTAACAAGGAACTGAACCATTTAAAGGCTCCCCCACCCCCCACATCCCCCCTGCCATTGTGTCAAATCGTGTTTGATTCAGTGAGTGGCAGAAAGTCCTGCAAGACACATTAGTGCATCTTGCCCTCAAGGTGATGGCTGCTGCGGGGACAGACCCCACACTCAGACACCGCAACACTGCTGGCTGCGATGACCCAATCGAGAGACATACTTGATGCTAAGATCAGAGCGGTTGCCTCAGATGTTACCTTAGTACAGCAGGGCTTGCATAATGCATGGCCACACCTGCTAATTGCCCGGCTGCTGAATTATACAGATAGACACGCCATCCTTAGGTTTGCCCAAACGCAGTCTAACCTCACCTACCTAAATTCTATCATAATGATCTTTCCCGATAACACACAGATTGTGCAACCACTGTGGCAAACATTCACCACAGCCAAACAAAAGTTATGCAAGCTGAATTTATTGTATATGTTGCTATACCCAGCTCATATGAGGGTAGTTCATGAGTCACAGACACATTTTTTGACACTCCAGAAGAGGCGCTTCACTGAGCTGATGAGAGAATGGTACTGAAGCCCCCCCGTGCTTGGACTTGGACTCCTCACAGGGTCCAGACGGGCCTCACCCCATCACTGCCTCCCAGAAGAAACGCCATAGATTCCGCGCCACATGGTGCAACTGGGGAGGGGGACGAAAACATGACATGTGACAATGAGAGGGAGCTGGGGGAAATATATCCTCTAAAGGGATGCAAGATAGACACTACCCTTCTTGTTCTTTTGGGGGGGGTTGGAGGGAGTCGGATGCCGGAGGGATGATCTGTAGCATTGCCACCTCAAATGTCTAGTTATGGGTTTTTGGGATCTATTGGTCGCAGATTGTAGCAGGTCACAGTTGGAGCCACACATTATGAATACTGCAATAGAGTTTTTGGTGTATAGGGGTGGGGAAATTGTTGGGTTGGTTTGTTATTGTTGTTTGTTCACACCCAGGCATGTTCCAGCATCGTACACCCACACTTGTTCTCCCATAAACCATATTTACACATACACACACACACTCATAGACTATGGGAAGTCCTAACACATCGCAGGCCACATTCGGATTATGTCTTGGAATGTATGTGGGGCGCTAGATAGTATCAAACAAGGACCGGTCCTGAAATATGCAAAACAGGCCGGGGCACACATTTTGATGCAGCAGGAGACACACTTCCTGGGTATGAAGGCCTCATGCCTAGCCAGATACGGATACCACCAAATATACCACTCTGGCTTTGCTAGAGGCTCCAGGGGCACTATCATACTCATTCAACCTACTGTACCTTATCAGTTGGTACAGATATGGACAGATCGCCTAGGCAGATACACGGAAGTGACAGGCACATTATACCGGGAGACCCTCACCCTTTGTTGTGTATACTTTCCTCCCTCGCTGGGTCAACCCCTGCTAGACAGTTTGACTCAACTATGGGGGTCCTTTCCAGATGGGCTTCTACTGTTTGGTGGTGATTGGAATGATGTTATGTAACCGAGGGTGGATAGGAGTCACAAACAACTTGCTACACATAGGCCAGACAGAACAAAACTGTCCGTGCTGGCTGCTGCCCTGGGTCTTGCAGACATATGGAGAACTCATATTCCCACACGACCAGGCTTGACATATTTATCAACCGTGCATGGCTCACTCTCTCGTATTGATTATTTCTTCATTCCCACACTACAAGCACACAGAGCCACAAACATAGAAGTACTAGCCAGGGGATTGTCTGATCCTTCTCCACATTTTGATGACATTACATATAGGCCCAACCAAACCTCCCTTTCGTTGGTGTATGTCATTCTTGCACTTACAGAATCCTACATATCGACAAACCATTGCCAAGTACATAGTGGAATATGTTACCAACAATGAAGGATCTGTGACAAGTGCTGCCACGTTGTGGGAGGTGCTCAAGCCCATTCTGCCCAGTATGGATATAAGTTTTTGTTTGTCAGAACAGCGATGTACAACATGAGACATACATGCTTTAGAGGTGCACATCAAGAATTTAAAGGAGTGTGGAATGACCGTTGATGTGCGAGGGGCACGTTAGCAATTGGCCTTGGCTCAGCAAAGATATGGTCAGCTGCTTATAGATGAAGCCAAACTAATATGGCGTGCCAAACACAGTAGAATTTATCAATGGGGTGACAAGTCCAGCAAACTACTGTATCAGCTCTGCCAACAGCAGACATACTCCCTCAATCTACCGTTATTGAGGGATGACCAAAATACTCTGATAACCAACCCACATACACTGACCCATACATTTTCATCATTCTATAAGACGGACTATACCCGACAAGAGATACTCACATATTAACAGATACTTGATTTTGTAAATGACCTACCCCTGCGTACGTTATCTACAGAGGCTTGTATGTTCCTAGAAGAGTTGCTAGCCAATCTTCGTACGGGCAAGGCCCCAGGCCCTAATGAATTCTCTTGTGAATTTCCTAAGGCATGTATGTCTAGGCTGGAGAAACACCACGTAAACACAATCTACTCCTCAGTGGAAGAGGGACTTCTGCCTCTAGATTGGGACCATGCCAAGATTCCAGTGATTCTGAAACCGGGCCACTCCCCAGAGAACCCCTCCTCATATCGCCCAATTTCTCTACTGAATATAAAGGTCAAACTTTTAGCCAGAGCAATTGCAAATAGACTGCAACCATACATTCTAGATCTAATTCATCCTGACCAGGCCAGCTTTTTGCCGGGACGGACCACACACCATTACATATAGAGGGCTTCTAATGCATTGGCTCTAGCCAATCACCTCAGATGCCCAGCCGCCATCTTATCAGCAGACTTGGACAGAGCATCTGATTCAGTCAATTGGACGTACATGTTTACTTTATTATAAAGACTGAACTTTGGACCCAGATTTGTTTCCCATATTCAGTTATTGTAATCAGATATTGCAGCATCCGTTAGAGGTACGGGGCATACCATTGAGATCTTCCAGATACAAAGGGGAACACGTCACGGGTGTCCACTGTCACCCTCATTATTCACTATGGTGATAGAACCCTTATCTGAATAGGTCAGAATAGATCCACTGGTCCGAGGCTTTGACTGGGCCCCAGATATATCGGACATAATAGCTTTATATGCAGATGATACATTATTCTTTATGTCAGACCCCAACACTACTGAGCCGCGTTTTTTAATTGAGGTCTTACATATCTTTGGGGAAACGTCTGGTCTCTTTATAAAGCTTTCCAATTCTGCTATTTTGCCCTTAAATGGATATGCAGGACCCATGGAATGAGCACCAGACATTCAAACAGAGGGGATGGGCCTTAAATACCTCAGGGTGCATTTGTCAGACAGAGACTGGCCATGGACTAAAAATATTGAGCCGCTGCTGGACAAGATTTAGGAGGAGGTCAAGACATGGTCACTTCTCCCCATTTCTCTGATGGTCTTCTATTTTGAAGATGATCTCCCTCTCTAGACTACTATGCCAACTACAGACATTTTCGTACATAATCCCATATCATTGGTTCCAACAACTTAATGTCATACTTTTGAAGTTCCTCTGGAACAAAGGTACCCCTTGTATATCCTTGGCCACCTGCTTCTTTTCTACATATGAAAGTGGCATAGCAGATCTGTATTCATAAAATGCTGCCTCCCACCTTCTAGTTATTAAAGAATGGTCGTGCGGTCA
Organism: Pleurodeles waltl; assembly: GCF_031143425.1. Classification (NCBI taxonomy): domain Eukaryota; kingdom Metazoa; phylum Chordata; class Amphibia; order Caudata; family Salamandridae; genus Pleurodeles; species Pleurodeles waltl. The sequence continues at coordinate 719,997 of NW_027149847.1, forward strand.
ACGTAATGACCCTGCATACGCAGTCGAAAGATGGGCAATGGGTGACGCCTCTTTACTGGGGCTGTTATACCGTAATAAGAGACCTAATCATTCACCCCAGGCAACACAGGTAGTGATCAAAATATGGCGTGAGCCACATCGGCGCATGGGATGGTGGGGTACCCTCACTGAGGTGACACCTCTATGGCAAGGCACAATTCTCAAACAGGTAGACCGATTAGAAGGATTTGGAAGAAGGGACATAATAAGTACTTCATTACTGGGCTTTGTTTAGGAATGGGATCCAATTAAAATCCTTTCAGGAACTATAGCAGGAATACCATCTGCATTGCAACTAGTTCCACAAATAAATACAATTAAGACACGCTCTATTGCCATATATCAAATCACTGGAGGCTCTACCTGATTTCACCCCATTAGAGGACAATGTCCCACAAGGGGGTATGGGTGATCACAAAATATCCAGGCTGTATCAATCTGTGATAATCAACAGTCCACACACACTAAAGGCCTTGAATCGGTCCTGGGTGAGGGATAACATAGCCTTAGATGATGATGACTGGGCCAAAGCAATAGGGTCGCCTCGTGAGGCAGCTATTCCCTCACACCTACATATGATACAATTAAAATGGAGCATAGTTTACCAGAAAGTGCCTCTGGTGAATGGGCGTGATGGCTTCACCACACTGCCTCTGTTGTCAGGGGTTGGAATGCACATTTATACATACAGTATGGGAATGCCCAGCGCTGAATCCATTCTGGAAGGGTGTCATGGGATGTCTTAATGCAATCCTCTCACACACCATACCACTAGACCCCAAGTTAACACTTCTACACATAACTGAATGCATTAGGGGAAATAGATATAAACAAAGATTGCTGTTGCTGGGTCTCAAAGTAGTGAAGAGGGATATAGCCAGAGTGTGAAAATCAGAGCAGCCTCCTGTGTTGAATGTCTGGAAACGATGCCTAGACCACTTATGGGTTTAGAGATACCTATCTATCAGACAAGGGGCTGCCCACACAAACATTCCAAGATTTGTCAAAAATGGGCAGACTACAGGAGCATCTTCCTACCCCTGATACGGTTCCCTCAAGCTGCTATTGATGACATGAATGTTGCTGTGAAGTAGACATACTGCATGTGTGTGCAACAGCCAACCAAAAAATATCTACGGGTACATGGGGATGCGGGTAGGATGGGAGGCGGAATATGTGGTTAATGTTTAGTTATAATATTTCATGATTGATGTGACTAGATGCCATTATTTACTGGTTTCAGTTGGAACATGCTGGAAATGCAATAAAATATGGGCCAGATTTACAAGGCCCTAGTGCCTCTTAGTGGTATTGGGTACTAAAGGGCTGACATGTACTATTCCCTCTCCAATCTAAATCAATTTGGGGAAGGTGTTAGACACTAAAGGAGTAACATTTACCATTCCCACTCCAACCTAACGATAGTGAGGGAAGGCGTGGGCACTAAAGAGGTGATATATACTGTTCCCACTCCAATCTAACCATATTGGGGCAGAAATGTGGGACACTAAAGGGGTCACATTTACTATTTCTATTCCAACCCAAACCAGTTTTGAGAAGGTGTTAGACACTAAAGGGATGGCATTTATCACTCACACTCCTATCTAACCATATGGGGAATGGCAGTGGACATTAAAGGGGTGACATTTACTATTACCACTCCAATCTAACCATACTGGGGAAGATCTTGGACACTAAGGGGGTAATTCTGACCCCGGCCGGCGGCGGTAGCCGCCGGCCTGGCTGCGACCGCCAGAAGACCGTCCCGCGGTCAAAAGACCGCGGCGGTCATTCTGGGTTTCCCATTGGGCTGGCGGGCGACCGCCAAAAGGCCGCCCGCCAGCCCAGTGGGAAACACCCTTCCACGAGGAAGCCGGCTCCGAATGGAGCCGGCGGAGTGGAAGGTGTGCGACGGGTGCAGTAGCACCCGTCGCGAATTTCAGTGTCTGCTAAGCAGACACTGAAATTCAAAGTGGGGCCCTCTTACGGGGGCCCCTGCAGTGCCCATGCCATCGGCATGGGCACTGCAGGGGCCCCCAGGGGCCCCACGACACCACTCACCGCCATCCTGTTCCTGGCGGTCGAAAAGGGGATTCCTCAGGGCAGCGGAAAACCGGCGGGACACCGCCGGTTTTCCGGTTCCGACCGCGGCCATACCGCCGCAGTCAGAATGCCCTCAGGAGCACCGCCAGCCTGTTGGCGGTGCTCCGCCGGGGTCGGAATGACCCCCTAAATGGGTTACATTTCTATTCCCACTCCAATCTAAGGCTTTTTGAAGATGATGTTAGTGCTAAAGAGGTGAAATTTACTATATACACTTCAATCTAAAACAGTTTAAAGAAGGTAATACAAATTAAATGTTTTATATACTCAATCAATATTCTTTATTCATGTACACTTTTTAAACTATAAAATGCAATAAAATGTAATAAAAAAACTGAATCTAAAACTGCAAACCTATATAAACATATTTACACATATAAATCTGTATATAAAACAATTGTTACAATTATTTACTAACATAATTATAAAAAGATGTAATACTACTCCTAAACCTTATACTATGAAATAAAAGATAAAAACACCATTCAAAATTAATCACAAAACTTAAAAATTGTTTTTAACGAATTGCTGTTTTAAAATATATAATTTTAGTATAAAATTATAAACTTAAATCCAAATAAGTGTAACATACTTGTATTATTTAAAATTATTTTTTAGAAAACAATTACACTTTTTAGCTTTCATGTTAAAGTAATTCCTAACTATGTTAATGAAAATAATTTACTACATATTTTTAATGTTTGCATTATTTTATTAATAAACTTTAATATTTATTTTTTAACATCTAATACCATAAATATATATTTCACTTAATATTCAATTACATTTTATTACATTAAACTAAAATTAAAATGTTATTATTAAAAACTATGTAGCAGAAAATTTTTAAATGTTAAGATTTTTGTATAAAAATAATTTCTAAACATTTTACTTTATTATAATATTTTTTAAATATTAATATTTATAAGATATTGTAAAAATGTAATATATGTTTACATTCATAATACACACAAATTTAACAAAATACATAAAAAAAATGTAAAATATTAATTTGCATATCATTAAAATTATGAACATAAAATTGACTTTAAAGTATACACTTTAAAAAAATCTTCCCATTGTTCCCCTCTAAAAACTCAATATCCTGCTACTGAAAAAAAGTATAAACCATTGTTTATATGCAATAACACAAATAAAAATACAAATGTAAACAATTTCACAACTAATAAAGTATCTTACCAACAACACAAATCAAATAATTATTAAGTATATACAAACATTACAATAAGTTACATACTGATTAACATTACTTGCAATATTATATATAATATTTTCTACATCAACACTGTTTACAACAATATTATAAACAGTACTAAAACAATATTTTTTCCTACAAGATTCCTGTTGATGCCATTTCTGAAATCCCAATATTTTTGACACAATATTTTTGTATCACAATATTTTTTCTGCTATTTTGTCTAAGCAATCCATGTTCTGGTTATACAATATTAAGGCATAACAATAGATTTTAAAAAATAGATCATAATAATGTTTCTGCTATTTTGTCCAACAAGTCCATGTTCTGGTTATACAATATTGAGGAATAATAATAGATAAAAATTAGATTATGTTTTTGCAAAAATATCTTTGTTATTTCATATATGCATTTGTAGATGTGCACATTGCCTCTGTGAAATCAAAACAAAGAAATATTTTACACACGTCTTGAGATTGTGCATGTGAAAATTAAAAGTACTTTTGTTAATCACCCTTAAAGGGTTTTGTTTTCACAGTGTGGTAGATATTCTCGAACATTATGGTGTTAATGATGGATTTCTACTATGCTATTGGTTCATAGCAGATCTCATAATTATATTGGTTAGAATTAATATGCATACTTGTCCAGGCTTATACTAATTCAATTCAGATGTTTCCATAGGGTGGGGAGCTGTGGAGAATAGGCAAAACCCAAAGCCCAGACTGCCTACAGTTCCATAAAACCATGGGTACAGTCTATTATACTATCTGGGGATGCCCGAGAACAAATGATTTAGGGAAGCAAATACATACAACATTGCAGAGGATTGTTCTAGACCTAAAGGTTTCAGTATTAAACATAATTAAGGGCTGGGATGTGCCTATAACGGCAGCTACTGACAGGGATGGGCCTTCTAATTTCATATTGAGATATACGGCCTCATTATGAATTTGGTCCAGGGCTGGCCCACCAGCCCTGTGGAGAGGAGACTGCAGCCCCCACCCCCCCCCCATTACAAGGTTTCCACAGAAATCTGAGGTTTCTCCTGGTCAGCCCAGTGGAAACCATGCAACTGCATTGGCCTTGGCTTCTCATGGAGGCGGGCCAATTCTGTCGCACAGAGGGTGCTCCCAGCACCTTCGAATACACCCGGTCTGCCATAGCAGAGAGTGTGCATTCCGACGGTGCTGGGCAGGGTGGCCCCTGCACTGCCCATACTGCACTGTCTTTCCACCAGCCTGTTCATGGAAGGGGCCCTTGCCATCAAAAGGCTGGCGGAAATAGGACTCAGCACCACCGTGGCTGTCCACGACTCCAACCCCCACCACCCTGTCGGGATCCATGTTTCTGGCGGTGGCAGTGCTCCCCTGGCAGTCCAAGTGCAAGGGTCATAATTTGGCGATCAGTCCACCGGGAGTGGTCTGATCGCCACCGCAAGTCTGCGATTCTGAAGACTACCAGACTCGTAACGAGGTCCCAAGTGTGTCAGTGACTAGACAGGAAGTTTTCCATACCCAGTGAATGGACCAGAGATATGGATTATTGCACAAAAGTGAGAGAAATGGTTTATAACTGGAGAAGATAAGTCAAAAACACACAATGACTTGGGGATCTTAGAGGCAATATTCTCAGTTGTCCTGATTTGAGCTAGTTTGCATGTATGTGGTATTGAAGCAAGTCATATTACAGAACAAAACAGAGCAATATATATGCTGAATTTCTCTGTGATGATAATTTAAATGTTGTTCTTTTGACAAATACAATAAAAGGAATTGCTAAAAATAAAATACAAATAAAATGAATGTAGGTGAAGTACACTTTAATATCAAGTACTAAAACATGTGACAAAACTATGGACAGTCTGGGTACAAACATTAATGATATAAACACTGAAGTGTTTTCTTTATGAAAAGCTGCTGCTTACTAGTTTGACAGCCAGTATTTGAATAGAGCTCTGTGGAATTCAGACGTTTACCATCAATCATGAAACTCTAAAAATACGTACTAATTCCTCAGAAAAGGGCGATGAGCTGTAACAACCCCAAATGTCCCATATGCAAACTACCAAAAGAAAGTGCTCATTTTTAAAATGGGACAGTGTATTTATGAGCATACTTGCAGAGCAGCTGACCCTAATACAGATAACTCCTCTACAGCTTCTTAATAGGCAATACAATTAAAATATTGGTTGCTGTAAAGCGATCAAAATAAGCAATCCACAAAATACGTTTTACTTGTCAAAGCAACATCCTATTGCGGCAGGATGTTTTCCAGCAATCCGCCCTGGCTTTTCACTGCCCAAAGTAAGGACCATCATTTCCTGAAGCCACAATGTTACCACACAAAGGAATATGTGAAAGGCAACTGGCCTTGTGAAGCTGCCACATACTCAGGAGAAAAAAGCCAAAGGCATCAAAAATCCCCTTGCTGGATGAGGACTTCAAAGGTTTGAAGGACACAAGGAATCAGGAATCTAACAGTAGAAATCAGCAAGAGAAGGGAGTGAGGAAAGAAGAGAAGGAGTAAGGCCTTGTTGTGATGCACCTTTCACCCAGGCTGAAGCCCTTACTTGGCAAGAGAACAGGAAAAGGAACTGACTTCAAACATCACATGCCAGGAAACAATGGATTAGGAAAATCAGAAAGGAACCAAGGAAGACGCAGTCATGAATAAAAAAGAAAAGAGAATGACAACTAGAGTTGGACTAGCTGCGGGGTAGCTTTAAAAGCCAGCTGCAAACCCTTAGGCAAGTGATTGCCATTTTGGAACTGGACGAACAAGTACCAGCAGCCAGAATCCGGGAGCATGAAGGAAGGCAGTTCAGGTGAGTGAGACTCGCAGTCAGAAGCCGCAAGATTTTTGCAGTGTTTTCTGAGGTGCGGTCATAGCACCTGAAACAAAAGCACTGTCAGAACACACAACTATTCTCAACTATTATATCTCCAACTATTTCCAAATATTGCTTTGTTCTTCTGCAATATGATTCCGTTGTGTACATTTGCATGATTATATTGGAGAATAATTCAGCAATTGGAAAAATATCATCACGTCTATGAAACACAAATTATAAATGTTCAATATTGGCCCATTTTGTGGGTGTGGCCAAAAAGACAGCAGGCTAGACGTAGCCCAACAGAGCTCCATTCTGCCCTAAGTAATCCTGCTGAAAACCCACAGCACCCAACCCGAAATCCGACGGAGCTGCAATGGACACTGCTGGGGGCGCACATTGGGACAACTTGCGCTGGCCCTGAGCGGGTCCTTGTGTCAGAGCTCTGAAATGGAAGAGCACTGAGCCATCCCCAAGAGCCTCAAGATGGCAGAATCAGGTGCTGGTGAGATCGTGGCCTCGTGGTGAGCTTTGTTTTTCCGGCTTCCTACTTGCCCCATCACCGGCAGAAATGTGGCCCCTGCTTTGGGGGGCCCCACTCTCTTCTCCCCTTGCCCGTACCTCTGCTGATGACAACGGGTGCAGAAGGCATCCCATGGGGAGGTGGCACACAGAGAGGCCTGGGCAGTGAGCAGGCCTCGCTGTGGGCAGAACGTCTGGGAGCATGGTCCCATACCCACTGGGGAGAGCTGCCTTCTAGACAAACGAAGGTGGCCAGCGGCCTCTGGTGGGTTGCGACTGCCAAAAGGCGTGACTTGGATGCGAAGAGGGAGGCTGTTGTAGCAGAAAAGGACCTCTGTGCAGTGGTCCTGAAGGATGGTGAAAGCATCTGCATTAGACTGGTGGGGATGCCCTCTTAGACCTGTATTCCCCCCCTTTGCACAGGCTGGGTGAAGCGAGGTGGCCATACCGGAGGGAGGCGGACCCTGGAACCTCTCCTGTGAACTGCGCTGCCGTTTTGGAAATGCAAGCCAAACCTGGGGTAGAGTTATGGACTGGTGGCAATAATTGGGCCCGATAATAAATTGTGTTATTGTGACCATAATTGAAAGTCATGTTGATGGGCATTACCCCTCTCTTGTGGGTTTTTATGTGATATGTTTTATGTGATGTGTTTTTATGAGTTTTGTAATTAATTTGTGAGATTCAAATTTGATGTATATATAATTTTTGGTTTGTGTTCCAGTAATTTAATAAGCAATATGTGTTGGCATGCCGATTTGTATATTGCAGTTTATCATTATAAATAAATTGAGTAAGTTTTACGGTAGTAATTCACCCCTGAAACCAATAGTGAATATTTGGTTGCTTCAAATAACAAGTAAATTTGTCCCTGCCTGCTAGTTTTTTGTGATTGCATGTGATATTCTGTAAGCATTTCCTTCCATGCGTCTATAAAAAATATTGCATTTTTTTTTTTTGCAGTTTTGTATTTGATAAATTGCAGGAAGTAAGCAATTCAGGTGCTGGTTTCTCCAATGAAGTTAAATCAGAAGAATTGCTAATATAAGCAGATTGAGTTAGTTTTGTCTTCTTTTCATGTTGGAAAGCACATCCTCCATTTGCTTTATTAGAGGCCTTGCATGGTCTTCGAGTGAGGACATGGTTATATTTTGCACACTCTGAATGCTTGTAAGAACCTGGGCTAGCGATGATCTGAATGAAGACTCAACTTTTAGTGATTTTGGTGATTTGCTTTGTGCCAAAGTGATCTGCTTGCAATCAGAATCACAGTACCTGTGCCTTTGATTAGCAAGTTTGCAATACTTTCTCTGCATTGCAGTGAAGATCTTATAAAAAGACCTGTCTCTGTATATTTGATAGCAATTGCTCTAAATGTTTTATCAAACCTTCTAAAACTCCATTTATCGGATTATTAGAGGATGCAGAGAGTCCTAAGTAATTTCCCAAGGTATTGCCGAATGGTCCTCGAAGTACCATTTCTTACTCAGATAAGGTGAGGGGGCTGCAGTGTGGAGCAAATATTTCAAGCTTCATTGAATACCCACCATCTTTTTTTGATCTACCTGCATTTTCTGAAATAATGTCACATGCCTTTATAATCAGAATATTGGCAATATTCTTATTGATGGTGGATCATTTGAAACTGAACTTTGATATTGCTAAAAGAGGATCTGTCAGTAGACAAAATAGGAGACTGGTTTTCATCTGAGTCTTCGAAATGTAACACAGGTTTGGTAGCTAATCCCAATTCATTCAAATATTTGGAATCTTTCAAACAACTCAAGCTTAAGACTTTTGATTCCTTTTCATTTTTTCTTGTAATGGATGTGGGTGAATAGGGAAAATGTTTTTTCTCTGGGAGACATTGGCCCTCATTACGAGTTTGGCGTCTCCGGGCAGACCACCATGCGAAATGCTGCCACCACTGCCGGCAGTGGTGGCGATAAAGCGACCACCGTATTACGAGTCCCAAAACATAAACCGCCCAAATACTGACACAAAACCAACACCGCCAGGTCAACCCACGGCGAAAGATTGACTGATCAACCGCCGGCCCCGCCACACCAACACCCTTCCGACTGCCATATTATGAAGCAACCTCCAGCACAGCGGAACAAGCATACCCCAAACACAGCTAACAAACATCACATTGCACACATTGCACAATTCAACACCGCAGCCCACAGTACACACAGCCAAACACCCCCATATCACCACACACCCCGTACTTCACACAACACGCACTTCACATACCAACCCCACAACATGTCACACCGGAAGCACCCACGGTTCACCAACAATGAGTTGCAGGTCATGGTGGATGAGATCATCAGAGTAGAGCCACAGCTCATGGGAGTCCAGGTACAACAAACATCAATAGCCAAAAGGACAGAGTTATGGCAGAGGATCGTCAACAGGGTCAACGCAGTCGCAACATACCCATGCACAATGGAGGACATCAGAAAGAGGTGAAACCACCTCAGGGGGAAGGTCCGTTCCATGGCATCCAGGCAGACGATAGACAGTAATAAGACTGGTGGTGGGCCCCCACCTCCTCCTTTTCAGCTGACAACCTGGGAGGAGAAGGTCCTGGACATCATGTATCCTGAGGGCCTGACTGGCATCAGCAGAGGGCTTGACTCTGGTAAGTCAGCAATACCCCAGAAGCACCAACCACCCATGCCCAGGATGCCTCCCCACCACTCTCCAACCCAATGCAACGTACCCCACTGACCCCCGTCCCAAACACCCTACACCCTTCCTCTGCATGCCACACCACCCCACTCCCACCATCCTCACTCACACACCCCGAATGCACGAATGTGAAGCACAATGTGGAAGAATCACAGCTCCTACAATCCAATCCAAACCAATGTCTGCAGTGGAGCAGCTGTCATTGCGATCACTGGGTAACAAGTCGAGCCACTGCATGCATCACAACAGAGATACAACAACAACACTATCATCTACTGTATCCATCTACAGGTACTCCTGCCACTGACACCCTGCAGAGGATACCAGGCTCAGGCATCCCACTGCCAGGATGAAGTACCCACTGGATGTCTGGATGAGGATGATTTGCCTTGGCCATCTGGGGCCACTGGGCAGTCCACCAATGGCACATCCACCCTGGACACACTGGAAGACCCTACCTATGTGGCAACAACACCACATCCAGACTCTGAACCCCAAACTTGTGCCCCAACAATCAGAGGTGTGCCCTGTAGTACAGCGGCCAGGGTCAAGGGCACTCACCCCAGACGATGATGGCCCTGCTGATACTGTGAGTGGTCACACTGTGCCGGGGGCACAGGCATAGGGGGCCAGGCCTAGTGGGAGGGGAGCCGTGACCCAAGGTTCAGCACAGCCACCCCAATGGACTGCCCAGGAGGGCCTCAGCCAAGTCCTGGGTGTATACCAGCACACCCACGACACAGTAGCCCAGATCCTCGCCACCGTGCAGGAGACCCAGCAGCTGCATGGGCAATACCATCAGGAGGCAATGCAACAGTGGCAGGCCCACAATACCATCATGGCCTCCATTGTAGGGGGTCTCAAGGACCTGACCACTGTCATGCGTGAGTCCACCACTCACCAGCAGGCCCGTACCACTGGCCACATCCCATCACAGCCCTCCACGTCGGCGGCAGCCAGTAGCATGGCGGCCCCACCACGGTTTTCGCAGGACACCACTACTCCTACCCCTCTAGCTGAGGAACCCCCATGCAAGCGAGGACGTCCACGTAGACATCCAGCTGGACATGATGCCCAGACCAAGCCCACCGCCAGGAACAGACCATCTCCTGAACATTCTCCCTTGTGTGTAACACCCTGTTGACTGTCCACTCCCACATCACTGTCTATCCATTGCCAGCAGACAGGACCTGTACTAACTACAGCTGGCCTTACCATTCTGATGATCTCCGCCACCATGACCCCACTCATCACCCCTTGCACCTGTACATCACAAATAAACGACAACTGAGCACAGTCCATGTCTACATGTTTATTTCCCATGAGTATGTATGGAATAGCCAATACATGTACAAGTGGCAACCCACGCCCAGCACATTCATAGGAGGGTGACAGCATGGGGAGCAAAATGCTGGGATGTTGATCGTGGAGCTGGCAGTGGCAGGACATATGTGTTAATGGAGACAACAGCCGAGGCAGGGAGCACAGAACACCAATACATTGTCCTGAAAGGACAGCAAGACAGGGACAGCAATCAATGTAGGAGTCACAGATGCCAACGCCACACAAATGCACTGTAGGAACAGGAAACCAGGGCAGACATGCCAGGTAGGTCCAAAACCATATGGCCAGTACCAACACACATACACAACACATACCAACCCAATGTCCCCACACTCACATCGCCCAGCGTCTGACCAGGCCACACAACCACTGCCACCAACAACAATGTTGCACTGCCACCTATTGTCGACTCCCAGGATCGATGCTGTACACATGCAACAACCCTGTGTGGCACACACATAGCACATGAACTGGCAACTCAAGGAACATTCCACATACACATAGGTGGCACTAGTGCACCAGCAAAACACCTGCCTGACTATAGGCCTGACCTGTACACTGTGACTACCTCAGTCATGGGCACATGTGACCCCCCCCAATCCCACCCTGGATCTGCAAACAATAAAGTCAGTGGTCATACACGACAGGTGGCAGCAGGGACCTGGCAGACACTTTTAGAGCACACATACCACACAGTTTGCACATACCTGCATCTCAGCCAAAGTAATGTCGTATCAGCTCTGCCCTGGAGTCAGCTGCATCCTCATCATCCTCCTCTTCATCATTCCCCATGTCCCCTTCATCAGCCACTGGCACAGCTACCCCCTCCTCTGCATCCTGCAATAGGATCTGATGTCTCAGGGCCAGATTGTGCAGCATGCAGCAGGCCACAATGATCTGGCACACCTTCTGTGGGTTGTACAACAGGGCACCCCGGAGACATGCAAACAGCGTAACCTGGCCTTCAGCTGGCCAATGCATTTCTCAATGACCGTCTTGTATGGCCGTGGGCCTCATTGTAATGGTCCTCTGAAGCTGAGGTCGGACGCCTCGCAGGTGTCAGGAGCCAGGGCAGGTTGGGATAGCCAGAGTCACCTGTGTGCACAGAGGGTAGAGGCATGTCAAGACCGGGAGGGCAATAGGGCTGGGACACAAGGGTGCAGTGAGCTGAGGGGGACACATATGCATGGGTACATACTGATGAGCCAAGCCCGGTCCCTCTGGAGTGGTGCCATCATGTGTGGGACGCTGCTGTTCCGCAGGATGTAGGATTTGTGCACAGAGCCTAGATACTTGGCCGTCACCTGAGAGATGTGCTGGTACGCAAGACAAATCACCTGCACATTGACCTGAAAGGAACCAGAGGCAAGGTAGTGGAGGACTGACAACACCTGTACTGTGGGTGCGATGGCACTGGGACATAGAATGGTGGGTAATAAATCTGGCTCCAACTGGGCCACTAGTTCCATTATGGTCACACAGTTCAGGCGATAGGTCTGGATAATGTGACGCTCCTCCAAGATCGCAAGGTCGACTAGGGGCCTGTATACCGGTGCATTCCTCATCCTCAATCGTGTAATGTACCTGGGAAGAGGTGGTAAAATGTCGTGCAGCATATACGTATGACGCAGTAAATTTCACACACATCACACATCCTAAATGTGAAATGGTTGCCGCTTGTCTGCATGCATGGGACAGGTGGAAGTGAGATCATCCCGCCAGCGTAACACGTCATGGCGGTAGGCGGTCATGACCACCGTGCTACACACCATTGGCTGACACTGTTACCAATGGGAGGCAGAAGCCAATGGCAATCACCGCCCACGGTGACAGTGATGTCCGCGGTGGCGGTGACTGCCATTTCATGTGCTTATGCTCACTTGACTCCTGAACCTCGTGCACTGAAGACCTCCACTGCATGTGCTGCTGTGTACTGACTCTGGTGGCCAAGATGCTGCATCCAGCAGGAGACAGGGCCCCTGCCTTCACTCAGGCGGAGTTGGAGCGGCTCGTGGATGGGTCCTGCCCCAGTATGGACTGTTGTATTGGGCACCAGAGCAGCAGGTGAGCCCGTTGTCATTGTCCTGTGCGTGAGTTGCGCGCATGGGGATGGTGGACTTGGTAGGTGGCGGGGTGAATGGAGCATAGACATGGGTGAGGGGTCGAGGGCTAGGTTGGCTGATAACACGTGGCTGTGGATGTGTGATTTGTGCTGTCCACTACTGTCCCAGGAATGCCATCCTACAAGACTGTGTTCTTCTGTCTGTGTCACCCATACAGGTCTGCACCCATCAGAAGAAGGGGATTTGGCGTGCCATCACCAAGCAAGTGCGGACCCTGGGGGTGCATGCCTGGCGGAGCACCCACTGCAGAAATGGTGGGAAGACCTTTGATGCTGGGCCCAGAAGACCGCAGAGGCCCAGCTTGGGCCGTCCTCCCAATGAGGACAAGATGCCCGTCGGACCCTGACCCCCCTAATGGCCTGAATATTGGCAGTGGCCTATCCTGAGGTGGATGGGGGCTTGAACGCAGCACAGCAGCCTCATAGGGGTGAGTCCTCAATCTCACTTGTGACATGTGTTGACATGGTGGCTCTGGGTGGGCAGCATTGGCTAGCTGTAGCGTGGATGCTAGGTATACTGTTATCCACTATGGGTTGTGTCCATCTGGGCAGGATGAGTAATGCCACACAGTCATCCCAGGTGTGTGTAATGCCACACAGTCAGTGGTAATGGGGCAGACACCTTCAATGACATACTGTGTGGCCACCTACTTGCTAGATCAGCTTGCCAGCACATGGCTACTGCATCTTCAGAGCTCGGGTGTCAGGGCATTGTGATTGGTCCTGGCCAACCACTGTGCCAGGGGTGCCAGGGGTGTATCCATGAACTCAGTCAGCTGGCAGGCACTGCATGAATGGTGAGGTGAGTGCACCAAGTGGTGACAGTGCTTTCTTGACATTAGCTAAGGGGGCCTTCCAACTAGCTGTGCAGGATCATCTTGGGTGTCCAGTCCTTTGCATGCGTGTTTCAAGGGCCATGGGTAGTGGGCAGGTAATGGACAGGTGTGGCGGGTATGGCACTCCTTATGTAGAGATATGCCTCAGTCAGACCATCAGCGGTTGACATGTACATTATTGTTCTACCCCCCATGGTATCACCAAGTAGTACGATGTTCAGAGGTGGGCATGATGCATAATGGCATGGCATCAAATGCAGATGTTCTACCCTGTGTGACTGTAGTGGCCAATTGCACCATGTCACTCTCTATCTTTCTCTCTCTCCCTCTGTTGTCCTCTTTCTTTGTGTGCATCAGCATCATCTGACATAGGAGAAGAGGCGAGTGGGGAAGCTGCAGCCCACGGGACCTAGGAGGCTAAAACCAGCGGAGCCGATGGGACCAGTGGGACAGAAGGCAAGAGGAGTGCCACGGGGAGACCGGATCGACCACTACGTCTTCAGATTCCTCCTCCGATGGAACCCTCACTGTAGCTCCCCACCCAGTTGCCCGTGCCCGCTCACCCAAGAGGGTGGGCACCTCTGACCCTGCCCCAGTCAGCCCTGCTGCCCTCAATTAGGAGGTTATTGACCTCCTGAGGTCCATCTCTGTGGGGCAGACAACTATTGTGAATGCCATCCAGGGACTGGCATTCTAGATGCAACAGACTAATGCATTCCATGAAAACATTCATGGTACCTTGTCTGGCCTACAGAGATCATTCCAGGCTCTGGCCTCCTCGTTGACGGCAGCCAGTGTCCCTTCTTCCATCACCCTCCAGCTACCTGTTCCCAATCCCACATCCATCTCCCCCCACCCATCCAAGGCACACCTACTGACCCACATGCATCCACATCAACAGACACAGTACGCAAGGACAAACTGTGCACTCCCATCACTGCGCATGTATGTTTGGTCGGTCCTCTCCGGCCAAACAGGAGATTTATCACAGATTGAAAATTCGGTCCCTTCACACCATCACACGCCCACTAGTAATGAGCAGCCCCTCCATGAATGTTAGCTCCATATTGATTCAATAATTCTCTTCAATTGCTCAGTATACATTTACCATTGAGTGCAGCAGAAGCCTGGTCAAACCTAAGGAACAGTTATGGTTGCATGCCTAGTTAGCAAAGGAAATACCTTTGTTAGCTCTTCTAAAACAAATCAGGTGATTAGTCTATGATTAATGCCCAGAAGGTCCCTTACCTTGGCGGAAACGTTATCACTTGCACACTGCTGTATATTGTACTACACTATTTTCCTTTCTGTAACTATAGACCTATTTTTTTTTTTTAACAATCTGACAGACTGGTCATTCAACTTGATCTGTGTTACTGTAATGTAAGCACACTATGTGTAGCAATCAGAATACTCCCAAGAAGAAGCTTCCCAGTTCTTTATTTATAAACGATGAATATGAAGATGAGACAGGCGCACGTTGACAAAGCAGGCTGGCTCCCTCCATCCTCTCCGCTCCCACCCTGAACATTCACCACCATTCTACCCCCAGACTACAACACAGCGACAACCTTAAATCAATATACAAGGTTGTGCATATACATATATTCAAGAACACTACTCATATGCTAACTGTATCTGGGTTTTCTTACCTACCTGTTTCTGTAGAAGTAAAGCTTAACTGCTCAACCTCTTTAATTCCTAAGAGTCAAAAGAGGTTCATGGTATTTCACTGAGCTGCACAGTAGTATCTTAACAACCAAAGAGGTCCCCGATTGTCTCTATTAAATGACCCATTTAGCTATTTTAGTACCCAATTAAGACGGATCCACTGCATATACAGAACAGTCCATAATCATTAAATGACTGCATATGGAAAAAGGGCATTATCAACACTTAAAAATATATATATATGATTTTATTTCACTGTATATAGACAATGAGGGAACAAGGGCTCCACCCAACACACTATGAACAAACAAAAAGCAGAAGGACACTAATAAAAATGAAGCAATCTGTACTAGAGGAAGTGAAACTGGCATATGCTGGACAATTAAAAGACAGCAAATAAGAGTGACAATTAAACCAATGAACGGTAAGCAATAGGTAGGCTCCAAGCCCCTTGTAGTAAACAACATATCTCACAAGCAACAACGTATGTGCAATGTCTTAGGTGAGACCTAAATATTATTGGACTTTCCAGTACGTCTCATACACATGAAAATGCCAATGATGACTTGTTTGCAGTTGTCTAATCAACAAAGAAAAGTGTTATTCCTGATCAATGATTTTTAAGGACCATAACCAGGAGAAAGTTACTCCTGAATTTGTGTCTTTGTACACTGTATTGACATATTTTACCTCATATGGCATTTATCACTCTGTCTCCTTTAAGATATATGAATTGTTCTCATTCCTCATGTCAACCACAGTATGTCTGATATGTGGTAACCTTGAGTTGCAGATCTATCAATAATTGCTTGGAATACAGAAAATACAGGAAATTTATGAAAATTATTCTAACAGTCACTTTCCAGTAGAGGGGACAGTCAAAAATCAAGTGCCAGAAAACTCTCTTAACCGGCTTTCACACAGTGTTTTGGTGTGCAAAGGTTACTAACTCTGAGCCTTGGTGTCCTTTATGAAAATGTAAATACAAGAAATACATTTCTAGAAAGGCTGTACATTTTCCCGGTCTGCTGCATCATTCAGGCTTCCTTAGTCGGTAACCACCACTCTCTCTCTGTTGCGGCGTCGCCTGATGTATACTGGTTTACAGGGCCGATTGCTGCTCTTTGTTAAGTAAACCCAACACACTGGTCTTGTTAAATCTTCATCCATCAGTTTTCAAAAAGACTGCGTAATAAGGCTTGCAGAAGCCCTTTATCTGGAAGACATTTCATGAGGTGCTGCTTTCCTTAAGGTCTAGAGGGTGGGATCAAGGGGCACATAATATCACTTCCGCTATCGCTAAGATTTTGGTGTGTCACAGGTTTTAAAACACTAGGATGACGACAATGACATAAAAACCTATTTTTTAAAAAAATGATAGACATTCCTTCATACAAAATGAAACATCCTGAAAAAGTGAAACAGCGCTACTTTTGTTTAAAAAAAAAAAATGCAAGGCCCAGAAGTTTTTCTTAGGGGCCTGCCACGAGTGCTGCCTAATTCGAGGGGCTGCTAAATACTAAGAACACATAAGGGCATATTTATGCGAGGCATGTGCCACGTTGCACCAAAGGTTTTGATGCAATTGCAGCACAATCACTACTCCAAATCTACGAGACAAGCATTTGTTCAGATGCGTTTTTTTTAAAGATTTGCGTAGGGCAAAAGCTGCATCTCAACCAGCTGCATCACGCAGTAATTAAAATATGCAAGGTAGGCATTCCCCCATAAAACTAAAGCAGTGATATTTATGGGTTTGGCAATGTGTGACGCATCATATGGATGTGACAAGCAAAGCCTGAAATGCGTTACAATTTCTGCACACTGGTAACCCAGGTGTGTGAAATGATGCAGTGGCTGTGGTATGTAAACCTGAACATCCAAAAACACTTTGGCAAGTTCAACTACACCATGGAGGTTGTGACCCTGTAGCTCGGCGTCACAAGGAGACCACCACATAAGCAGCGAAGGAGGAGGAAGCATGTCTTCCAGCATCGCAGCTCCTTCATCAACCTCAGGGAGGATGAGATGATAAAATTCTATGGGCTCAGGAAGGAATCCATAATAGAATTGTTCCTTAAGATTGGGCCACTTCTGCTGCCACCAACTGCCAGGCCCATCAACATTCCTCCCCAGGTAAAACTGATGGCTGTGCTTCACATGTTGGCATCTGAATCATTGTAGGTCACAGCAGCAAGAGTGGTAGGAATATCCCAGACATCTTTTTCTGCTTTCTTGCCCACTGTCATCGACGCCATCATTGGCCTCACACCCCAGTACCTCCGCATCCCCAAGACCCGCCAACAACAGCTGGAGATTAAGCAAGGCTTCTATGCCATTGCAGGGTTTCCACATGTCTTGGGTGCTATGGATTGCACACATATGCAATTGGTTCCCCCAGCAGAAACAGCACACCCGTTCCGGAATAGAAAACATACATACTCTATTATCGTCCAGGCCATCGTGGACCATGTGGGGATGTTCACCAATGTGCTGGCCAAGTACCCTGGAAGTGCTCATGATGCCTACATCTTCTGGCACAGTATTATTAGTAATATTAACAAGCACTTCCAGAACAGTCCATATGGAAAGGCATACTTGTTGATAAGTAAATCTGAAGTACGCAACATACCAACAAAAATTATGATTGTTTTTTCTTCATTATATGATTAACTTGTACTAAATTAATAACACAATAATTTTCTTTTAATGTTCTATTGTTTGTGGCGTATTTTTTTTGTGTGTGCTAATGTTTCTAGTACTCAGGCCTTCTCCCCACAGCTTTGTGTTATAGTGTAATATTTAGTCAGGGGGATTGTGACGGGCTGAGCAGTGCCAGCCCGTCCGTAGAGACAGCATGTGCTGACTCTGCCGTAGAGGACCCGGAAATACAGGACGGAGGAGCCAATCCGTGTTACCTTCCGGGATTAAAGGGGGCACGGCCTGGAGTTCTGATGTTGAAAAACGCCAACCAAGGACGGCGTGGAGAAGAAGTGGAGAACGGGGAGGAAGTGGAGAGCGCGGATGACGAGGAGAACATGGAAGACTCCAAATTTTCAGAAGGAGACGACAAACCGAGGAAAAGAGATCTGACGCAGCCCCAAGAGAGAGGTGAAGGCGAGGATGTGACCGGAGCCCTGATAGCGGCGCAGGAGGCACACAGCAAAGACTCCAGCCACGCTTCAGGAGAAGCGTGGCAACGCCAGGGGCGTTCTGGAACGGGTTAAGGGAAAGAGTAGAGATAAAAAGGGGGGGGCTGGGAGGACGAGGGAAACGAATACCAGAAGGGGAGCGGGGAGGACAACTAGGAGGAGTGGGACAAAACAAGAAGGGGAGCAGGAAGAACAGAGAGTGAGAGAGATGGAAGGAGAGCAAATACGAAAGAAACCCATACAAGAGACCAGAGATAACGGGAGAAGGGAAAAGAGAAGCCAAGTAATAGGAAACAGACAGGGAAAAAAGAACGCTACAAGAAAAGGGGCAGAGAGAGAAAGACAGAGAGGGAGAGAGAGAGAGAGAGCAAGAGCGTGAGAGAAGGGCAAGAAACGAAAAGAAGAAAGAGGAAGGAAAACCTCAAAAGAAGGCTGCGAGAAGGAAATAGACCAACAGGAAAAAGAAAACAGGAGGAAAGATAAAACAGGAGGCAAGGACGAATGAGCCTTAAAGAGTGGGTAGTTGATAGAGAAAAGGACAGGAATTGAGAAAACCACAGAGAGGAAAATCATCAGACAACCAAGACAGAACATAGGAAGAAGTAGTAAAACAAAGGATAAGAAAAAAAAAAAGAAAAGGAACTTACTAGTGCTTTATCTTGTTCTTTCCCACATGCGCCTCCTGGGAGCCCTGGAAGAAGGAGACAAAGAAAAGTAGACTTAAAATCCCACGAAGGACAGACAAAGACTGAACAGCATAACTTATGCAAAGGTCATGTCACGTCAGCAAGAACTATATCAATAAAATTCACCTGAACCCATATCTCACTGCATTCGTGTCGTCACTGACCAACTCAGTCACAGGGATATACTGACTTCTGTGGGTGAGATCGCAGGGCCAATTCTCAGTTATCCTATGTCAATACTTAATGCCTACAAACATGTTGAAACATATGACATAATAGCCATCTATGTGTCTGTTGATGGAGCTTCGGGCATATGTAAGAGTGGTGTGCCTCATACTTGCACCATGCATTGTGGTACATGTGTAATGCAAGCTCATAAGTCAGATATTTTAGCACATGCCAAACCACTTTGTGTGGCTTGGAACTATATGCTAAATCTGGAGTCATGCAATATAACGACAAATGCCGTGTTGCATTACTGCACATAAGGGAGGTGTTCCATGGGCATTGTGTGGGAGTATTCATGCAACTCCCATGGTTGATGATGCATGTTATGTATCCCAAAATAGGTAAACCTGGGAATGCGTAAAATAAATATGCCTTCTCAGGTGATGGGTAACAAGGATAAATTACAGAAGTTGTCCAAGTCACTTCCGCTCCCTACATGTGCCTCTAAAGATTGTAAATGTGCCAGAAGGTGCCTCTTCCTGCATTAAACAATCAAGTATGCAACACAGGCACACTTGCCCCATGGTTCAAGAGTGCCTGTGTTTCTGCTAGGCAGACCAGTCTGTGTCACTGCACCGTGAAAGTACAGGAATGTACCACATGGTTAACGTACTGTGCATTCCTCCCCTTTCCCGGTGACAAAGTGCAGCGCAGCAAGGTCACTTGCTGTGCTGCACTGTGCTACTTGTCAAATCTCTGGCCCCTAGTGTCATGTACACTTAGTGGGAACCACGTACAGCAATGTGCAGCCAATGATTTACCATTCTGTCATACCCTCCCTAATCCTGTAATGGCAGTAGCAACAGAACAACTACTTGTAGTATTGTCTCATCTCACTGTCTGAATTGACTGAATCACATCATCTACACTGATGAAGAAATCAAGGTATTATTCATGGGCACACAAGACAACTAACAATAAGTACAAACTGTACACGATGTCTAAGTGCGGGATGAGAGTTACTTCAATAGTGTACCTTGTCTCTGAATCAGTCAAACTTCTAAAAAAATGAATGAGGTTTCAACTAATCCTATATCCATACGTAACTGTGTCACACATAGCTGAAGACTTGTATGTTGACCATAGTTCCTGGAACAACTCTGAAAGAACTAATATTTACCATATTTTCCAGGAACTATGTTGACCATAGTTCCTGGAACAACTCTGAATGAACTAGCTGTAAATTCCATATGTGTCATGCAGTGAATGTGTAGGCAATAGTCATGTGTAAAAGTCAATTTAGTATACCAATGTGAGAGTCAACATGACAAAACACACAAATGTCTCTGCCATGCTGACAGTCTCGGCCCACACACATACATATGTATTAGGTCACACTGACATATGTAACCATTGTGATACATCACCAGTGTATTTTGTAAATAGGCCAAATTCACAGTACATCAAGCCTTCTATGTTCAACATTTCAACTCTAACACAATGCTGTCAAACGTAATACACCAGTAACTAACCCAGAAAGGAACACAACCAGGGCAAGGTATATCAATGTACCCAGGATCCCAATCTCTACCTAAGCCAAATCAATGATGACAGAATTAAGGTATAGAAGTACAGATTCAAATAAATGGTAAAAAATAAAGTAGTGTGCCCTGCTGTGTAGTAGAAACCTACGTGTATCTACATCAGTGTGTCCTACATAATAATGGCCCACACTGTCAGACTTATGAGTCCAACCAAGTTCAGCATTACTTGTCTGACAACAAGCCAAGCATTAGCTAAAAGCTGACAACAAAATGTATAACTAAGCATGTCACATGTTGCAAAATGAAAACATATCTGCAGCTAGTTGCAATGTTCAAGTAAGTGAACAAATCAAAGGTGTGGTGAAAGTCATGTAGGCAAGTGGTGAAAGTCATGTAGCCAAGCAACAGCATTCAGAAATGACAAGAGGACATATGTATGTATGAGTGTTAAACAGGTTGCCACTGTCCAAACCCACATAGTGCTGAATATATGATACAAAATTGGACAACTACTTTGTCTCTGTGCACAGGTAGTGAGTGCACAGACCATAAAGTTGTCCACAACATTCGAAATAGCAATCACAGTAATCTACTGCCTTCACATGAAAGTCAGTGTGTGTAAGACTCCGAAGTAACAGGATATGGACAACATTAGCATTGACAGAACTGGTAGAGATGTGACAAACCATGGGCAACTATATTTATAATCTATGAAGTTATATACTGTAAAAAAAATCTATGAGTTTGTCAGTAAACATAACTCACATGTACAGGTATGGCTCTGTAACGATGTGCATAATAACTAAAATATTTTTTTCTTGTTACAGCTGACCAAGGTTATGGTCTGCAGCTGTAGGTTATGACCCCATTCTCCCATCCCCAGATGGAGGTGGGAAGAAGCTACAACCTGGCGCTGACCAGGATTTGCAGTGTTGTGGAATCTATGTTCGGCATGTGGAAGTGCTTCGAGATTTCGTTTACAAGTTTTGATTAAGACTTTGGTTTTTTCTGTTGCGAATTTTTATTTTGATTTTGAATTTTGGACAAAGAAAGAGGAGTGGCTTGGTGTGATTCAACACTTTATAGGCTTCCTCCTCTATGGTTGATCACGTGTTATTACTAATATTGGGTGATGTAGTTTTTTACTTTCCATGATGTTCATTGGCTGCTGTTAAAAATAAAGCATGGAAAGAGAAGCATAATCATCGCCTCCGTGTCCTTAATAGAATTGAAAAATTCTTAGCGCGAATGCTAGAATTTTTTTTATTCTCATGTGTCCTTTTGCCATTGTTATATCACCTTTTTTCTTACTGGTCTTTCCTCTTTGGTCACTCATTCAAATATGGCTGCCACACTTTTGATATCCTACCAGGCACATGTGAGTCCTTCATCACTTTCTCTTTACACATGCACGCTTTTCAAACACTCAGCAGCAAGTTGGCTGGTGCAGTCGGGATTCACCGCACAACTGTCTCTGTAAGCTTCAGGCCTGCGCACCTTGGTTTTTACTTGTAATATGGTACGTGGGGGGGTGGGTTCATGTTTCCATGTATATATTTCCACTGTAGGTGGGTTGTGGTTCCCACGCCGTATTCGGGAAGTTCCGATGCTGGTAGTCTGTGACACCAGCAGTTCCAGTGATTTCTCGGTCTTTCACTCGTGTTGAGTAATAACTAGATATGACTATTACCATTTCCTACATTTTGTGAGCCTCTTTGGCAGACTTGACCAGTGCCATTTAATTTACAAATCCTTTTTTCTTTCACAGTTCCCCCATGGTATCTAAATAAGGCTTATCATTTTCCTTGAAGGCCCTCATTCGTCATATCTATTTACCTACGGAGAATTTGCTCCATGTTGAGTGGCATGTAGGTGGGATACTTTGGTTGCTTGCTTTATATTGTATTTCAGACTACCGTGTATACATGCACTGTATTTGATGAATGAGCATTGTTTGGCCTGGACACAGAGATCATAGCATGGAGATCTCTCTGCACGTTTCACTAGTTGGAAGCATTTATCACTTTTTCTTTATTTTCCTCATCTGTCAAAAGCCCAAACACAGTGGAAGCAAACCAGCAACAGGCACCCCAGCCCCCAATACCACCGGCTACACCTGCAGCAACCCAGCCAGCAACCACATGGGCCAGGAGGCTCAGAAGACATCAAGATTCTATCTTCAAGCACTTTATATTCAAAGAAATGAGGAAGATTAATGTGAAACTGGACGGCATTAAGAGGGAGCAGGCCAGCCTGTGGCAGCGAGTAGACAATAAGGAGGAGGCCCTGGTGCAGGTCTCCCAACTCATATGAACATTTCAATGGACAATGTTTTAGACTTACATTTATAGTTTGATATTTTAATAGTAGATATAGAAGGGGCAGATTTACAAAGCCCTAGCGCCTCATTGCGCCACATTAGCGTCATTTTTTTTTTAATGCTAACGTGGCTTAAGGAGGCATTTTTTACCGCGCCATATTTACAAAGTGGTGCAATGCATGCATTACACAACTTTTCGACCCCTTGCGCCACATTATGCCTACGTCAGGCATAATGTATGCAAGGGAGGTGGTCTGCTGTTAGGAGGCCCGCAAAAAATGGCACAGTGAAATCTACAAGATTTCACTTCCCTATTTTTGGTGTCAGTTTTAACACCTGATCAGAGCAGGAATTAAAATGATGCACCCATTGAAATCAATGGGCCTCCTTGCACTTTGCTACACTAGCGTCTCAATTTTTGACAGTAGTGTAGCAAAGCGCCACAATAGCGTAAAAAATGTTGATGCTATTGTTCCAACAACCGACATGATGCACCGTATTATAAATATGGCACACACATGGTCTCATTAGGTGGGGCAAGGGTGACGCAATAAAAGTGGTGCATCAGTTTTCTTGTAAATCTGGTCCACAGTTAGTTAGTGATTAGGATAGGTTTGGTTTTAGCTTTTCATAGTTTTTATAGGCAAATATTTTATAACCTTTTCTGTGGGTGGGGGTTGATGTTTAGGATTTGTATAAAAAAAAATATAAAAAATAAATACCAAAAAAGATATATTTGTTTAGGTTTACATATGTAATTAGTATATGTTTAGGTGTAGTTGATGTTTATATTGTGCCAATCTATGTGTGTTCAGGAGGGTGAGGGCGTTGATGTTTAACGTGTTTTTTGCATTTAGTGTTTAATATAGGGTAGGATAAGTTAGTGTAAGATAGTGTTAAGGTTAGTTAGTTTAGAATAGGTAGACGTACATAGTTTAGGTTAGGTTTAGATAGAATAAGGTAGTGTTTAGGTTAGTTAGTGTAGAATAGGTAGTTGTAGTTTTCTTAAATAGATTTGCTATTAGTAAGACTTTTGATATTTTCACAACATCAAAATCATTGTGAGTTTCTAACATTGAGCATGTTGTGTTGAGTACATGATGCAGCTATTGCCCTGCAGTCTTTAAAGGTATATGTTATTTTGAGAGGCCTATGGTTAACAGTTGCCACATTTGAGTCACTTTATTTATGTACGAATGTGGGTTGGTCTGCATGAGCATTTTTACATTATTTGAGGCAACAGCACCAAAATTGATAGTGAGCAAAGAGTGTCTACACAGAGTACACTTGGGAAACATGTCATGTGACATGTAGCGGTGTTGAGAATTTCAGTGAGGAGATAAAAATTGCCAATAGGGAAGGTAGACCACTTCATAAGTCCACGGGTGGATAAGATCAACAGATGCACAAACAAAAAGTGGCAGTTCTGGGTAACAAAAGAGGTGGCATTATGATAGACACAGGACCACTGGGGAACTGTCCAGGGGGCACAGACAAAAGTAACTGGCAGTTACCAATGGGAATTGGAAAAGTCTACCTCTTCCTCCTCAGATGGGTGATGTGCCTCACCTGCAACTGGTGGTGTTTGTGTGTGAGGATCTGAGGCAAACACACATCAGGGATAGAAGGTATAGATAACCTGTCCCTTGCTGCGTTTGTCTGCACCAGCAAGGAAGGCAGCACAGCACTGACAAGGGTCTGATGGCTTCTCAGCAATGCAACAACGTTTTTATATAGGTCACCCGTTGATGATATGTAGAAGTCCAGCTTGCGCTCCATAGATGCCATGATCTAAATTATGGTTTCCAGCTTGGTTACAACCTCATTGGTGTCAGATATTGACGCCTGTTGTTCTTGACTCTTCCTCAGTACACCAGCAATGACAGCTCTGGCACTCATCCATACTATGGAGGCAATTGTAGGTGTCTTTTATTACCTCAGATGTATCCTTTTTGGGGCTGAGGCACCTATGGGCTTCTTCTAGGGTGCCCGCTATGGTCTCCATCCCCTCCCACACCTCATCAACCGTTTGCTGCTGGACTCCTTCCACTCACCATTGGAAGACCACTTGGGGTCCTTGAAGTGCACAGCTGGACTTGGACTGGCAGAGGGGGCATTTTCAGTGGGTGGCAGTTCATCTAGAGACCCTGTCATCCTTTACCATGTCCAGAGAAGGAGATTCTATGGCAGTAGTCTTCAAACTAGGGGGCGGACACCCTCTAGGGTAGCCTCAAGTGATCCCAGGGGGGGGCGCCAGGCTCTGGCCAAAATAAGGATTATGCAGATAATAGTGTTTGTTTTAAAAAAAATGTTTATTGCATTTTTTTAAAGGTTACAGACCTTAACTGCAATGTTTAAATAAGTCTAGACATATTTCAACATTGCCAACTTAATAGAATAATTATGATTTATTTTTCCCACGGGGGGAACGGTATAAAAAAGTTTGAAAACCACTGTTCTATGGAATCCAGTGGTTGCTGGTAGGTGTCATTGTCTATGGGGGGCAGGAGGTCCTCACCAATGAGTTGGTCATCCGGGACAAGCTGCTGGACATGAAGTGTTGTTTATCCATCTGCAATGAAAAAATATTTTATTTTTATTATGATTTATGATAGATATTGCCAAAAGTGCTTTCCAAATGAGAATTGCTCTACGTTATTCACACAACCACTCTGTGGCAAGGGGGCATTTTTGTGTCATTGCATACATTGCAAGGCAGTTACACAGCTTGCATCCCTGACATGGCTAAAAGGGTGAGTGCATGTAATGACCCCATTTAGCATGTCACTGTAATTATTTTCATATCATGGCTATATTGATGTAAGATTTGCCTATTGACACCCCTTTTGAGCATTGCACCATGTCAGCAGGGTGCCTGCATTCCCTCTAGCCATTACTTTGCCCACAGCTCCTGACAAAGTGATGTTAGTTTGGTCATCTATTAGTTTTGGTCTGTCACTGCCTTTCACACAGGACATCACGCCAAACTGCTTTGCAGTGCTGTATTGCATGCAATTTGTGGATTCATGTGGACACGGGCTCATACGTGACTCACAACTCCACGCAGCTAAGGGCATGTCCATGGTTTACTTGTGTGTACTCCTGTGATTTCCTAGTATGCACAGTATTCTGCAGAATCCAGACCAATAAGAACTGTGAACTGTCTCTGAAGGGGATAAGCACGGTCACACTTGTAAAACTACAACAGCTAAAGATCATCACATTTGGTCATTACCCAAGTTGGCCCTCTATAGAGCATCCAGATCTCTTCAGTCAGCCCTGCTCACTTGTACCTGTACATGACTCTGTCAATCATCAATTGGGCGGAGGGCCAGGGCTTACTCTCAGGCATTGATGACACCCAGATTATACATTGACTCTCAGGAGACACAGACATAACCTAAATTAGTTACAATATGCAATTGCCCAAAATGCATAGCTGTATGTCAGAACTATTGCTCATGTTGAACCTCATAAGAGAGTAGTGATGATAATTTATAACGTGTACCTACACTCATGGACCTCTGGTGTGCATCTCTTTCATTCACCCCCAGTATTCATTTGTACAAGACAGGAGGTATTGTTACCTCTAAAATGGCAGACAACACTAGTGAGATCTGACCAGCACATCAGGACAGCTGCATGTATTATGGTTTCATGCTAGTGACTGTACACATGGCTCTTCACATGATTTACCTTGGAGATACGCAACATACTGAAGCCCTGGCCCCCTCTCAGGTGTATTGGTTGACATGTTACACATGTCTGCCCTTTCCATTGCACAGAGCGCTGCGCAGCACAGAAAAGTGTGCTGCTGCATTGCACCACATGAAATGTTTAACCACATTGTTCACTAATGAGACTTTCCCTGTAGATCATCCTGGTCCTCAACCACAGCACTGCCCTGTTTAGCAACTCCTGCCACCAACTCAGTTGGGATAAGTGACACCACCTGCTCCTCCCATGGGTCCAACTCCTACTGGTCATCCTCCGGTCTGCATGTCTGACCTTAGGTTCTTGGCCAGTATCTCCTTGGTCCTGCGCTTAATATCATGGCACACTTTTTCCAGCTTAGACTCTGTCCTTTTAGCTTGGCCAACACTGTTGATCGTATCCACTATGGAATGTCAATTGCCTTCCTTCTTCCCTAATGGCAACTGGGAGATGAGAAAGAGAAGGTGTTCAATTTTTCACCTCAGCTATTAATATTTGGTTCTCCTCCTCAATGAAATTGCTCTTTTTCTTCCTCCTTCCAAGGCCTGCTGTCTGGGTCCTGGGTTAATTCTGCACTGGATTCAAGCTTGCCTGGCTGATATGGGGTTATAACTCAAAACCTGTCCCAGGATGCTTGTTTGGGTTCCAGGGGAGACCTAGCCTGGCAGTTTGGGTTGGACTGGTCCCATGGGGAAGCAGGGTCAAGACCTATTTGCATATGGCTGGGTCCAAAGTGGACAAAGTGGACAAAAACACAATGGATTGGGATGCTGGGATGCAGCCCTGAGTGGTTGAGATTAATTCAAGCATTCCATCTTGTTTTTGTAACAATTACTAGCAGCACATCAACAAGTATTACATTCTCAACACTCTCATATTGTTACTTAGTAAATGAGGTTCCCCACCTTTCATCCAGCACCATGTAAAGAAGCCTAATTTTATTTTAAAAAAAGTTTTGAAGTAAATAAACTGTTTTGTCTGCTTCTTCAAGTAAGCCTGACTGATTCAGGCTTAGAGATTCAGTATTTGGAAGCTCGTAGGAATGTCATGTAAGGGTTGCCCGGCACCTTGAATAAAGTCCAGGTTTTTCTCCCTGTCTCCCTGGTAGGTAGGGCTACAGTACAGGCTGTGCTTAGAGCTGGTGGTCTGGTTGAGGGGAATTTATAAACTTCTATTTGCCAAAACCAGTACTTAGGGGAGGCTGGACCTCTTCTCCTTTGTTTTAGGCCTTACCTGAGATAGTGCATCCACTGCTTCTTGCAAGATATTTTGTTAACTTAGGAGGCTTAAAGCCCACCCATTGCTTACGATTTGCTGGCTTCATCATCACTTTAATTTCCTTGCTTCTCTTTGGTCATCACGTGACGGCTTCACTTCCTCTAAGTGTGTTTGTACCTCCCCTGAAGTACGGACCAAGTACTACTTCATTGCCCAGTGTCCTTTCACTGCTCCCATTTTTGGATTTACTTTATTAATTTAGTTGTAGCACACAATAAGAGTGCATGTGCTTACTGCATTGTTTCTTCCTTTCATCCTCCCTGCCTTGTTTTGTTTTGCCCCCACCTTCCCTTCCTGCCATCTGTGTTGCTTTGCCCCACATTCTCTGCCAGCTGTCCTTGTTGTTTTCTTACCACTCGTCCACGTTGCGCCCAGCACCCACCATAAAGCAAGAGCTACGACAGACACCACTGGTGATGTCATAGTGCTTTTATCTCCCCTACCCACCCTCTGTGTTGCTTCCCTGCCCACCCTCTCAGTTACCTGCCACCCAAATCATCAGTCGTATGAGGTTTGCTTAAAAAATGTAAACATGCATGTAATAGAAAACAAGAAGGCTGGAGATTATGATGGAGACATTCAAATTCTGAAATATAACAAACGCAGCACAAGCAACAAATATTTTTCAGCAGAAAGATACTTCTTGGAGAAAAAAATCACAATCTTACAGCGAAGAATGCAAAAAGGAAGATCCAAAATGTAGTAACAATAAAAAAGAAGTAGAGGGTAGCGAGTGTAAAAACAACCTGTCTCATCTAAGCAAGACCTATTGTCTTTGTCAATGTTTTGTAGCAAGGTTGTATGGCAGGGTCCTGGTGCTGGCTGAGTCACAGCAATTTGTTTTACATAGGCTTGACCCATTGGCTTTGCCAATGCTTGTTTTCTTGGGCAGAGTTTCAAAGTAACCCAGGTTTACTTTGGAAAGCTGAAGGTTGTGCCTTTGGTTTTCTTCTACAATATATAGTACTTATCTAATTCTTTGCATTGTAAACCTGCAACTCCACAGCTGAAGAGTTAAGTATGACACGTAAGCCTGTGTTCAGCTGAGCTAGAGACCATTGTTTTTAAAAGGACGGTGAGAAAGAAAGTTGTTCCCCTCTTCAAAGTGAAGCACGTCTCTGGGCTTTGAGGTGGTAGAGCGAAGGCCGTGGTAAAAACAGAGGAAATGCTTTTATTGGTCTGGCTGTCGCTAGACAATTATTTGAGAATCACCGAGAGAGGAGCTTTGGCTCTGCTTATTTGTTGGGAGCCAGGAATACAGGTTTTCATTGGACAGAAGTTGTGCACTTCCACAGAAAAGTGCTTGACCTCCCTACAGCTATGATCATGTTTATTTATCCAGCTGTCTGAGCCTGAACTTTCAGGGCACACACACATGACAATGTAAGGCTACTAAATGCTAGTGTAGAGAGCTACATAATTTATGGTGTCGTCTCTGACAGCAGCCCAGATGTTAGGAGGGCAGTCATTAACCTACATGGATGTCTCAGTGTAGGTTGACAGCGTAACTGTCACTTGCCCTTTTAACCTACACTCACATTCTACAGTTCTTTGCTTCCATTCAAATACATATCCATTCCCATGCTATTAACTTTAAATGCGTCACAATACCATACAACATTCCTTTACAGCCAGACCTATTGGCAGTGACCGTGCTTGTTTAAAGCTTTCTCAGTCTTTGCCTTGCATTAGTCCTGAAGGCCAGAGGGAAATGTATCTGTGACTCAGGCTATTTTTAGTAAGTTTGCTCTCCATCAAAAAGTAAACAGAGACCATTTGATTATTTTAGTAAATGAAACATTGTTGCAACTCACATTCATGTGTACTTAAATGATAATAAAATGCACTGAACAGTCCTGGGTTTAGAGCAGGAGTGCTTAACCTTCTGCCTTTCATGAAACCCTAGTAAATCTCTACTGGAAGCTAGAAACCACCAACTAAGCAATTTCTATGATTTGAACCTCAAGCAAATGCACTAAAATACAGATGCAAGAATAGATCAAACAAATACACAAACTGTGGTATATTTTACTTTTTTTAAATTAATTAAATTCTCTTTATCCGGTTTATATTGCAAAATCATAAAAGAAAACACACAAGAGTCATTAAACAATAAATGATATGAGACATTGCAAATACTAAAAATAAAATATAGTAGTTATAAAACATGATTAATTATTCTGAGAGCTCTGTTTTCCAACTATGACTTTTAAAAAGCAAACAACATTAATTTAAATGAACTCATCTTTCAGCATCTGTAAATATAAAAGAGCAGGGTGAACTTGTGAGAAGCCTCTCCCTTTCAGTAAAGAAGTAATAAAAAGTACTTCTAGGTACATTGTAAAATTCACAAAACATTATAAAATACAGGGTATTCTGTGGAGACCGTTTGTTGCAGCTCCAGGGTCACGGAGAATTAAAATTGTAACACCCTCAGGGGGTAGGGGCTAAAATCAGGTGCAAATGGTTAAATCTGAACCTCACAAGCAAAAATCTGTCCCTGTTGTTTTTCACAAGGGTTAAATATGGTCCCATTTCCAGTGTGGTAGTTACCATGACATATTTCCTAACTGAGGGTATCAACAACTCTGTCTCTTCCTTCTGATGTAGGAAGAATAGGAATACATCACATACAAACAAACATAAGTTCCCAAATCCCAATACAAACATTTTAGGCTAGATAGTTGTATACCAATGTAAGTAGTGAAAGGCTTAATACATGACATGTTAAAAAAAGACAGACTGTGGGTTCAATAGAAAAGGCAGGTCATATTTAGGACAAACAAACACTTATTACTTAGGAAACTTATACACATGCTGCA
The DNA here is from genome assembly GCF_031143425.1 of Pleurodeles waltl. Lineage (NCBI taxonomy): Eukaryota > Metazoa > Chordata > Amphibia > Caudata > Salamandridae > Pleurodeles > Pleurodeles waltl. The sequence goes on from NW_027149847.1 coordinate 751,064, forward strand.
TTGTTAAGTTAGCTGTGCTGAAACACACAAGAGGCCCAAGCCACATTAGAATGAGAGTTTTTCTTTCAAGCTGCACCAACTGTTGCTTTCAAAATGTTCACTTAGCACGAACTGGGTGGAACAAAAGGGTGTATCCTTCCTTAGCACAGGGGTCCTAAAAACCACTAGTCATTCATATCGTGGTAAGGGGAACTGTGTAAGGGTCAGATAAGTATTTGCAAGGCAGGGCTACCATGAGCAGCACGCAACATATAATCTCTTGTTGTGCAGAAAGATAGATATGGTGAATGACGTCAGTGTAACTTACCCACCCATGAGGCCAACAAGTACATGTGCTTCTTTCCAGAGGCACCTCATTATCTTATCTGTACTGCTTGTAGTTGCTTGCCTCAATGGTGAACTCTTGACCACAGTTTTTTGTGGTTTTTACAGTATAAATGCTACTGGTGTTTGAACCAGAACTTTGAACTTCAGGCATGGCCTCTATGTTAAGACTGCCTGTTGTTCCCAGCTGAAAATCCATTAAACCTATATTATTGTGTCAAATTGATCTGTCTTATTT